>NW_023606116.1:0-60001 GCF_013339745.2 Dermacentor silvarum
GTAAAATATGAGAAAACAGGAGAAAGTAAATAGCCTACTATTGAGGAAATTCTTTTTGCGGGCGACAAGGTCTGGCTCTCCGTGGCCACAGGGACAGTGGCCCCTAGGATTTAAGCATAGCCCCCGCTGAAATACAGGTATTTTCAGAGCGCTTATGGCATGCGAGCTGATTGTGGAGATACATATCTGAAGAACCATTTGGCAAGCTGACCCAGATATGCCTCGTATTTAAGCACAGATGCACAAAACCAAATTATAGAAATTTGTGGTGAAATTATCAAAGAAAGCCTAGTTGCAAAAAGCAGGCTGCTTCTCCATACTTCCTGACGAAACGACGGACATCGCTGGAATCGAAAAGCCTACTGTTTGTGCAGGATACCTAAACAAGGATGCCAACAACATCGAGGGAGTGTTTTAGGTTTTAGCACCGGAATAGATGCCCTCTCTCATTGCGACTGCAGGTTCTATGTAATTGTGTACAAACTGCTGCAGATTCTAGTCACCCTTCCAGTGACCACTGCCAGCGCAGAGAGAATATTTTTTAACAAGAGTTTACTAAAAAAAACTACTTGCGCTCTACAATGTCTGTGGAACGCATGGTTAGGCTGGCGCTTCTATACACCCAAAGAGACGTCGGCATCAACGTGTCCGAAGTCATTGACCGCTTCGCTCAACTCCCCCGCTGAAAGAAGTTTGTCCTTGAGATAGCGGAGCAGCAAAAATCAATGCAAGTGAAAAAGTTCTGTTCCTTCAGGTCCATAAGCTCGTAATTATGAAAACGTATGACGGTTCGTTACCTTTTGAAACCGCAGAAATTTTAGGTGTTTTTTCTAGCAGTTAGCATCATGAACAAAATTATCATGCGAATACGAAAATTACGAGGACATCAATAACCAATTTTGACCGAACTTGCTCACTGAAAGCCCGGACCACGCGGCGTTTGCCAAGAACACACTCGGATATTGGGTAGATCAACTTGCCGCATCATCTGTGGCTTTCGTTTGTCCTTTTCTTTCTTTTTTGGCTACCTGCTCTTATTTATTTTTTGAAACGAAGCAATACCCTCCCTTAATTTTGGGTGCAGAATAATTGTTGCCGCTGTGCAGGCAGTTAAATTACACATTTTCGTACTGATTTCTGCATTATTCCTCTATTATGCTACCCACATGGCGCTGTCGCGACCACTGCATGGCCCGAGTACATATCACGATTTCTGGGATCATAGTTTTGTTCTTGCCTAGATCATCTGTCTTTTTTTGCGCAAAGTTTACTATCTGTGACTGCGCAACATGTTTATTTCTCTTGTTTGACGCATTATATACAATGAAGTTTGCTTAAGTACGTAGATTTATTGGAGATTGAGACGTATATTTAAATATCTTGTTGCGAGGTTTTGTGTATACAAGCTGTGAACTTTGTTTCCAGCGACTCTTTTTTTGCCCTTTAGCGAGTTGTATCTTTGCATTTGTATATTCAATTCTATCTTCGCATTTCTAATGTATATTTTTCAGAACTCCTACTTTTTATTTGTACTCACTGTTGCGAGTATAATCTCGGTGTAATTACAATACATGACCGGTAACTGCTGCTCCTGCGCAATCTATTGCAACGAGGGACAGCGTCATTGAGGTTTTTCCTGGCCGTTGCATATCTGCAAAATGGAAACAAAGTTCTGGAATGACAAAGATTCATCAAAATATTTGCCCTCAATTTATTAATTTCATAGCCTTTACGTTTTTAATATCAGCTGCATGCACTGCTTTGCTGGTTTCGAATTGATATAGTTCTAAACTTCGTGTGATATTTTCCTTACTTATTAAATAGACAAAAAAACGCGGCAGCATTCATATCAGTTATTTCTGCCACAATTGTTGGAACATACGAATATATTCTTTTATGAAAAAATACATATTTTAGTTGACAGTGCGTAGCGTTCAAAAATTCGTTTGCAGCATCTAATATACAATGGAATTGGCAATGCAGTTATTATTCCTGTATTTGATCCCTCGACAAATTCTGTAAGGAGGAGGCCGCGCTGCAACCTGAGCCCCCCCGATCAAAATTACTGGCTACGCCACTGATCACTTCTATGGCACATATAAAAGAATAAAGAAAAAATGCGTTGAAAGGTTTACAGTCACTAAGTAATATAATGTTCCGCCCGTCAATGACGCGGTAAACAGTAAAGTAACGATGATTGTGACACACAGATCTACCCGGGCAGTTGCGTCGGCTCAGGCGACGAGGTGGTAGCCGAGGGCGCGGTGGAGGATGAATCGCAAAGCCCCTTGTCGACGCTGCCTGCCACGTCAAGCTCGGTTGTGGCGACGAGCACGGTCGATGAGTGGGTTGGAGCTATCTCCTCCTGGAGACGTCGGTGAGACCGGGTGCGGAACTGCGTCAACACCGGTCAATGGAGCCAGGGTCGTGGGCCAAGGCCGTGTCCTCTCGCCTGACCGGCCAGACCGACGTCAACACCGCTCGACCGTTGACCGTCATCCGTGAACGTTTCCGGAACAGTCTGGTCCGTGGGCCGTGAACGTCCCCGGGACAGTCTGGCCACTCGTCCGTGAACGTCCCCGGGACAGTCTGGTCCGTTGTCCGTGAACGTGCCCGGAAAAGTCTGGCTCCTTCGGGCAGCAAGGCTGCCTCCTGGCTCCGTCTCGAGACTCACTGCGGCCGCTTCCCGAACCGGCACCGCCAGCCTTTTCAAGCCCCGCAGGTCACGCTCCCCTTCGCCCGCGCCTCGTGCTTTCCCCTTCCTTTTTTCTTTTCTTCTCAGTTTTGCCTCTCTTTTTGTCTCCTCTTGCGTCTTTCCCACAACACCACAAGTGCATGGTCGCGCGTATATTACACCAAGTTAGCATCAAACTGGTTCATTGTAGGCTAGCACACCCCGTGTGGCACATACGCAGTACTCCAAGTGGGCGTCAAACAGTTTCTTCGAACACCGGTACCTACCCAGTCCTGCGTCTACAGGGACCCCTGTCGGCGTGAAAAAAGTTCCTTGAAGAGCGGAGCGTAAATGCAAATTGGCACATACTCAGTGACTTCAGGTGGTCAAATGGTAGCTTTCTAACCCTGTTACCTGAGCATAGCAGTCCGATGCTACTACTACCTGGGTTACGGAGTACTTCGTGGTCGATACTAATTCGACCACGAAGTACTCAGTAACCCAGGTAGACAGTAAAATGATTAAGTACAAACATACATGATGAAAACACATGCATAAATACATACACAGCCACCGTGAAGTGCATGAAGTACTCCCAGAATGCAAACGCATTAAAAATTAGGCGTGGCTTTGGTATCGCAAATACCAGTGGCCAGCAGAGTTGAGGGGAAGCCTCAGCAAAGTTGTGCAAAGCTAGGCGAAGAATAGCGTGGTTTAGCAAAGAAGGATCAAAGCTAAGCATCGTTCAGTCTTCGTTGTCGTTGAGAACTTCGAATTTCCTCTCCATGAGCTTCGCGATAGATCGATGCCGATGCTCTCGTTCATTGGCGAGAAACTCGGGGTGCTCATTTCTTCGCCGACGCTTGGTCTCCAGTTCTCTTGATCGAACACTTCCATCTTCTCTTCGACGGCGTTTCGCTTCAACTTTCCTTGTGCATTGCTCGGGATCGGCTCTCGGTTTCCTAGCACTAAAGCTAGGCTTCACATAAATTCCAAAGTGTTCTATTCGCTCTCCATATTTTTGTCTACACGTGCTTCATCCCAGGGCCTGTCTGGAAAGTATTCGTTTATCTTAATCAGTAGCGGAGCCAACCGGCGCCAATAGGCTATTTAACTACCTTCTCTGGTTGCTATCTCCGTTTAAGAGAGGAGTGCAAAATATTGAGCCGTGTTGGAATCGTGTAGAGCTCTCCTTCGGGAGAGCTGTACACGAGATTCTGGAATTACCCTAATGCACATCGTTCGAAGTCGGCGCTCCCTCCAAGCTGCCAACTCGGAGCTTCACGCACAGTACACAACCCCAACGGTCAGTGCACTGAAGTCTCGTGATGCATGCCGCACCTTGGTTCATGTACGCCCACCTCCAATCCACGTGGACAAATGAAGTCATGGCAATCGACCATGCGTCTGGTAATGGTGGGTAGTCGAGCGGTCTCTATGTACCATACTGTGTAGGCGTGGCCATATATTAGAAGATATAGGCAGCGTCGCGAGAGCGTGAAACTGGGTTTGCTTTCTTTGATACACTGGAACACTTAAGATTGCATAATAAATTTGCGCAGGCAATGGCTATGCCACAGGTTAGGCTCTGTTGTACTTTAGTTTGGTGGGTACCACGTGCAGATAATGCTACATACTCACCACTGCCTGCGGGGAACATTTTGAGTATTTGTTCTGCAGCACTGCGCATTATTGCGCCATGTAAGATTTGGTGGATGTTCAGCAGTGACCGCTGCCCTTCCTGAATAAATGCGATGGTTGTTTTCGGAGTTACTCGGGAACTATCATCATCATCATCACCATCAAAGAACAATGCCATAATCTCAGGATGTGTGCCATCATTCAGAGAAGCGGAAAGAGAGATGAAATGAAAGAGGCAGGAAGATTTGTTAGTTTCATTCCCTTTTATTAACCTATAACTTATCATTTATAAACTTTAAATAAAATTTAGAGCCCTTTCACTACTGTGAAAATGGAAGCCAGCGAAGCTGTGACTATGGTGGGCCTGCTGTAGTGAATATTAACCCCAAGACGAGAATGCTCGTATCGTCGTTGGTCATCACCCAACCGAACATGCCTACTACTACTATATTTTCTGAGGTTTTAGGTGCCAGAAGAAGTGCGGAACGAATGTCCTTGTTCTGTGGTTCTTCAAAGTTGTGCGACTTCTGGATATCAGGAGCTTCCCCGAAGACGACGTCCTCCAGAATGGGGGACGGAGGACCTCCGCGCCCTCCTGACAAGGAGAGTCCCGCGGCGGTAGCCCTGTCCGTGGGAAACCGCGACATCGCTGACTATAGGCTTCCCGATTCATCTGACAGCTCCAGAGCGGCAGAGATGGAATCGTACAGTGATTACACGCTAGTCAATCGCGCCACTTGAAGCGCAAGCCTCGTCGGACGTCAGCAGGCAGTGATTCTACTCATAAAAGCAGATGCGACGAGCGGGTCTTCTCCGTGGGCTACACCCCAACTACGGTAGGAACGAATTTGAATTCGTTGAGCAGACAATCGCTGACTAAATACTACGATCGAATAGCCCCAGGACATGTGAGAGAGATCCGCATTAATGCTCGGAAGAACATTCTGACAGTGGACGTGAGTTCCCAGGCAGTATTGGAGGCTTTGAAAGTCATTCAAGTGGTTGGCAACATTCCAGTTCGCTCATTGCTAGCGTACGGCAACGATACCTGCACCGGTGTTGTATCCGATGTGGACATTGACATCAAAGAAGAAGTACGATGTCTTCTATCGTCTACAGTGCGAATACTCGACATACACCGATTCGGCCGCTCCCGGTGCATCAAGTTGGTCTTCTAGTCAGACGCTTTGCCAGCATTGATCAAAGTAGGTTATGTGAGGCACTCGGCGCGTCCATATGTGCCACGACCGTTACAGTGTCACAAGTGTTTCAAACTGGGCCACGTGAGTGCTGTGTGTAAGAGCCCTACGTCATTCCGTAGATGTGGTGGTGCTCATCAGGTAGACTCCTGTGAGACTGACGCCATGAAATGTGCAAATTGCTCCGAAGCCCATGAAGCGACATCCAAGGACTGTCCGAAAATGGCAGAGGAGAGACAAATTCTGAGAAAAATGGTGAGAGAGAACTCCAAGCACAAGGAGGCTGCCAATTCCGTACGCAAGAAAAGGCGCTGGTGGCTGCAACGGCGTCGCCGCTCCCAGAGCAAGTCCCGGGGGAAAGAGGCACTTTCTTTGAGTACTTGGATGCAAAACGTGCCACAGAGAGAGCAAGGTCGGCACACACAAGATGCGCCTCCTCCAGTACCTCCGCGTTCGTCAAGGAATGACGCGTCATCCAACGTGCGTTCAACCTCTTCCGCTGTAGCGTGGTCTGCGCTACCACAGAGGGCTTCAGGTGGAGATGCTCCTTCGGCGCTCCCCAAGAGCCGGGAGGGTAATGAAAGGCTTGAAAATGAAAAGGTGATAGACATGCTTAAACAGCTAGTAAACGCTATGGGTATATTGATCTGCGGATTGGCAACACCAAATGCACTAACTGTCGTGAAGGCGTTAGATGCTATGGAGCCGCTATTAGCGGCTCTAAATAAGGGTGGCAATCATGGCTCTCACGATAAAACACTGGACATTGGAACAGAAGATGCATCATTCTGTTATAATGCAATGGAATGCTCGAGGTCTATGCGGCCGCATGTCTGACTTTAGGCAACGGGTTTTCAAATACCGCTTCCTAGTGATCGTGATATGCGAGCCAAATCTCACGTCGGACTTTCGCCTTTCCGGATACGTTAAGCTCTGGTCACGCGAAGATGGACACAAGAGCGAAGTGTTAATGTGTATACGCAGCGACATGACGTTTGTTCGGCAGACGATCACTCCACATGACAGCAATGAATATGTGTGTGTGACACTAAAACATAAACTGCAGGTGTTTTCGATCATCGGTGCCTACATACCTCCTAGACAAAGGCTTGACCTCTCCTACTTATCTACTGTGTTACAAGGTTCCCCAGGCCCTCATGTTGTTATTGGAGACTTCAATGCTCCCCATCCTTACTGGGGAAGTGCCGCAATGAACTTTCGGGGTAGGAACTTGATGGACTTCATAGACACTGAAGGTCTGACTGTCATCAACGATGGGTCTCCCACTTACATCCGCGGCACTACCTACGGAAGTTGCTTAGACCTCACTATTGTATCACAGAGCCTTCTTCCCTCAGTCAGCTGGTGCTTGGACATAGAAACGCATGGGAGCGATCATGTACCAACATATGTGCAGATGAAGTGGTTTGTGCAATCAACTGCATCTACTCTACGCTGCACTGATTGGCCCACATTCTCTACATGTGTCGAAGAGTATTGCGGAGACATCACTTCACCATCTGATATAGAAGACATTATTGTATCGTCAGTGCTGAAGACAACAAAGTATATCAGTGCACCTACATCCAGATCGGCGATTGATATTGAACATGAACGGCTCCGCGCGATTTGTCGTAGAGCGGAAAGGAAGGTTAGGCGAACTCAATCGTCATTAGACCTTGTCTTATGTCGACGAGCTCAACGAAAAATACGGCGTCACCTTCAAAAATGGGAAAACAACGGTGGAGGACCTTCTGTTCGTCTCTGGATCCTCGAAAGCCACTTTCTAGGATCTGGCAGACAGTACGAAGCCTTCGTGCCCCTCCTCAGCAAAGCATCTTTTCCGTGCTCTAGCACTTCACCAATCTCTGACGGAAGTGCAGGTTGCCGAAGACTTCTGTAAGAGAGTCACCCGTACCGATATTTCAACATGTCCATCATTGGATCGACCGGTGCCACCTCCTAAAGATGCTCGTCTTGACCTTCCTTTCACGATGCCGGAATTGGAAGCTGCACTTGCTGCTTCGAGACGATCTTCTGCACCTGGACCTGACGGTATTTCATATACTGCTCTATGCCACCTTGGTGTGGAAGGTCGGAAAGTCCTGCTGTCGTACTATAACGCCACGTGGTCCTCCAGTACAGTCCAGAAGCAGTGCAAAACCAGCCGTTTGGTGGCCCTCCTAAAACCAGGAAAATCGCCTTACGAAATGTCATCTTACCAGCCAGTAGCTTTAGCTAGCTGTGTCGGTAAGATGATGGAACGAATGGTGCTCACTAGATTAGAATGGTTTATGGAAGAGAATGAGCTTTATCCTGAAATGATGACCGGATTTAGACGTGGACGATCTGTAATAGATGGGGTCATTGATCTCGTGTCCACGATCGAACACGAAAAAAGGCGACACCGACTTGGAGGAGCAGTTTTCTTGGACATAAAAGCAGTCTATGATAATGTACTGCACGAAGCCATTCTTGATGCCCTCAGTAATTTGGGCATCGGCGGCCGTCTCTACATGTGGATTGAAAGTTACCTAGATGGTCGCACAGTTTTCATGTCCACGACTGATGGCGAAACGAGAAGACACGTTGTGGTCCGTGGAGTGCCTCAAGGAGGAGTGCTCAGCCCGACTCTTTTCAATATTGCCCTTATTGGCCGTGCGGAAATAATTCCTGCTACAGTACGCATAGTACCTACGCAGACGACATATGCATATGGGCGTCCGCAGTCACGCGACCGCAAATTCGTGCAAGATTGCAGCGAGCTGTTTCTTTAACATCTCAGTACCTGCAGTGCCAAGGACTGCAACTGGCTCCAGATAAGTGTGCTGGGATTGCGTTCACACGGAAGCTTATGCGTTGGTACCCAATTATGATCAATGGCATTGCCATCCCATATGTGACCCACCACAGATACTTCGGCGTTGTCATTGACCGCGGTGTTTCATGGTCGAAGCATGTGGCAATTTTAAAGAAAAATTAACTGGGCTTGCTCGAGTTTTTCGCTTTCTGGCCGGTATGAAGTGGGGTCCATCTGAGCATTCGCTACTCCGGCTGTACCAGGCTCTCGATGTCGGCTATATTCGGTATAGCCTGCCAGTTTTATCAGGTATGAGCCGGTCATGTTTGCGTACGCTGGAAAGTGCCCAGGCTCAGATGCTGAAAACATGTCTCGGTGTTCCACGTTGCACCTCAACCTACGGAACAATTGAGGAGGCTCGCGTCACCCTTTTACCTGTCTATCTATGATGCGAACCTCTTCGAGTATTCCTGCGACTGCTGTGCCGTCATGGATGCCACCCTTTAACGAAACTTCCCGATATACGGCCGGACTGTACTTTTCAAGAGTCATTAAATGCCAAGAATCTACCATACCATCATACTTTGCACCTGCTGACCTTCCAAGTATGCCCCCATGGGTAATGTCCAAAATACGGGTACGTCTATCTATTCCCGGAATTTCTAAAAAATCGCGAATACCTACCGTCGCCCTCAGACATTTCCCACTTGAATATATGTCGAAAGAATATGACTCCTCGGTGAATGTGTATACAGACGGATTGGTCTCGTCGTATGTGTCTGGTGCAGCTTTCGTCGTGCCTGCGCATCAAGTCATTCGACGGTTTCGTCTGTGTGACAAGTCGACTACAACATCTACGGAACTAGTGGCAATCAGAGAGGCCGTTCATATATTTCGCAACAGCCTCCTCAAGTATGGACAGTCTTCAGTGACGCAAAATCGGCTCTGCAACTACTTAGACTCGTGTTGCAAGAAAGCGCTTGCAGAGTGTTGGCTCTTCAAACTGCCGAGTTATACACTTTAGCGCAAGTAAACGGCCACCAAATCACATTTCAGTAGATTCCAAGTCACTGTGGTATGCACGGCAACGAATTGGCTGATGCCGAAGCGAAGAAAGCACTCGAAGAACAAGAGTGAATGCTTGAAATTCCCTTTTCAAGAGTGGACGCCAACTGCTTCTTCTCCAGTGTCATCCGAAAATCGACAGAATTGGACTGGGACAATCCGGATAATCGACACAGACCACTACAGAGATTGGACCCTACCACGAAATTTAGGCTACCACCGAAAATTCAACGCAGCTGTGGCAGTCTTCTGCACTGACTAAGGCTGGGGGTAGCGTTTACGCGCGGATGCGTGCACCTCATGCGACGCAGCGAGTCTCCAGACTGTGAGTTGTGCCATGTAAATGAGACTATAGGCCATGTGCTTTGTGACTGCCCTAAGTACGTGGAAGAGCGTCAAAGGTTGAAGAATGACTTTACACGTCTCGACGGCCCACCATTAGCCGGAGGAAGTTATTTTAGGTCCTTGGCCAGACGCTCAATCGAGTTTCAAGGCCATCCAGGTGCTACTGAAATTTTTAAAAAGTACGGGCCTGGACTGTAGGCTTTGAGCATGCCAAATTGCTTGCTATATGTGTTACATCCTCCTTCTCTCGTCATCGTCACCCATCATGCGCCTCTTTCTTCCCTCTTTATTTCCCTCTTCCCCTTCCCCCAACGCAGAGTAGCTGGCTAGAGGAATTTACCTCAGGCCGACCTCTCTGCATTTCGCATCATTAAACTTCTCTTTCTCTCTTACGTGCCAAACCCAGTTCCGATTATGAGGCACGCCGTCATGGAGAGCCTCGTATTAATTTTGGCCACCTGGCGTTCTTTAACGTGCACTACAACGCAAGCACGCAGGCGTTTTTCCATTTCGCCTCTATCGAAATGCGGTCGCCGCGGCCGAGATTCGATCCCGCGACCAGCCTATCATGAACGTTCCGGTTGAGAAAGACACTTTTGAACCGGGCCGTCGCCCCAGGGCAATTGGCGCTAGCGTTGCCGAGGCATGCACCACCGTTGTGGTGTTCCTGGAGGGCAAGACGACGCTGATGTTTGGCCTCAACATCGCGCTCACGCAATTCGGGGTCGGCGGCCCTTCCTGACGTTTGGCCTCAACATGGCGTTCCCTCAACTCGGGCTTGGCGGCTTTCATTGACGTTTTGCCTAGACTTCGGAAGCCCTCGCGGTAGAATCAGCACGTCAACAACGACGTCTTTACCGAGCGCGTTCGTGGCGGCGCTGCTCAAACGCGGTAGGACAAATCGTCAGTTGCTCATGAATGGCTCATACCCCTTAAGGAATGACTCACACCCTCGGTGGTAAACGTGGCCTCCCTATTACGATGATAGAAGATAAGTGAAGTTTTGCGCTTGAATAATTAGCGGCAACTGTGAAGCTGCTGTAGAAGCAGACGACGACGACGAACGCGGGAGCAGTGGCTTGAAAGCTACCTTTCCCCTTCTAAAAATGCTAAATGCCTTGTATCCCACTCGCTATAGGGCCAAGAGCCCTTGGTGCGGTGGCATACCCACCCTAATACATGTAACCTCGGAGCGCACTAAGCATACTCATAGGCCAACTAGAAATATCACAATGGAGCAGTGGGAGGCACAGCTGGCCGGACTTGGCAGGAAAAAAGTCCTTAATTATCCAGGTCAGGCAGGCGGCAGAGGCCAGTGGGGAATGTAGCTTAACGTTATTGTAAACGGTAGTTTTGATGATATTGCTATGATAGAGACATTCAGCCTGGGGCAGACGACAAAGAAGACGGTTCTCTCTTGTGCTGGTGGTTGTCCATCATCTTGGCTACTGTGTCTCTCCCATACTGTAAATACACTGTAAACAGTCCCGCCTTGTGTCGTTTTACGTAACACCTTTGTGGTGGACGCGGTGGGTAGTTCCCTGTTTCGATCACGGAGCTCCGCAACGGCCGCCTCATCACGCTTGCGACCATGTCAGTCGGTGCAGGCACATCGTCTTCACCCCCTGCCCCTCCCGTGGCTCCCACCGACATCGTTCTGCATCCTGCTCGTGATCCTGGCTTATTTTCCGGCCAGGATGGGGTTGACGTCGACAAATGGCTCAACCTTTGCGAATGGATAAGCACCGGCTACTGGTGGGACCCGACCCTTATGCTCGCCAACGTGCTTTTTTTACCTCGATGGCCCACCGCGGGTGTGGTTCGAGACGCACGAGGTGGACATTACCAGCTGGGACTCTTTCAAAGAGAAGATCCGCGACCTTTTCGGTGACAGCACTGGTCGGCAGCTTGCTGCGCGGAATGAACTTGCGACTCGTGCACAGACATCATCCGAGTCATACGTCTCTTACATTCAGGACGTTATCACTCTTTGCCACCAGGTTGACGAGCACATGCCTGAGTCCGAAAGGTTTTCTCAGGTGCTCAAAGGTTTATACCAACGTGCTCGTCTATACCAACGTTGATACCGTTGACATAATCATCAAAGAGTGCCGGCGGTTCGAATACGCGAAAAGCCGCCGTATTACCCAGAGATTCACCCGGCTTCCCAATACGGCTGCAACTTAATCGTGTGATGCCGTTCGCCTGCCGCCCACCTGTGACCACGTTACTCGCATTGTTCGTCGCGCGATTGAAGCCGCCTGTCCTGCACCTATTAAATCCCCCGTGTTTACAACCCACGCCAGTAACCCATCGCAGCCATCGGTGTCCCTCATTCAAGCTGTCGTCAGGCAGGAGTTTGCCAATCTTGGCCTTCCATCAGCGTGCCCACTGACTCGTCCTGACGCTCGGCCTTATTCCTTTGGACCCGCTCGACGCTCCTACACCTCTCGCGGCTCCTTCCGCAATCCTGCAGAATGGAGAACGCCCGACGATCAGCCCATTTGCTTCTCCTGTCATCAGGCCGGGCACATTGCTCATTATTGCCGTCGCCGTTGGACCTACGCATCTCGCCAGACTTCCATGCACCCTACTCCTTTCAGACGTCCAGCCGCTCGTTCCCCTACTTACTACTCGTCGTCCTCCCGCGAGCCTCTTCCCTCTGACGCCACTGCTCCTGTTCGTCGCTTCTCCCGCTCCCCGTCGCCGCAACGCCGCCAATCCCGCTCTCCGCAGCCTCGCCGATTTTCCTCGCCGTCCTTCTCTGGACGATCGCCGCAGGAAAACTAGATAGTGCAGCTTATGGAGGTGAAGCTGAAATTACATCGTCCCCTGCAAATCCTATGCTGACGCTTCCCACTCACCATAGACTGCTAGAAGTCAAAGTCGACAACGTTCCTGTGACCGCCCTCATCGACACTGGCGCACACTTCTCTATTATGAGCGCCCCTTTACGCCGCCACCTGCAGAAGATTATAACGCCGTCTACGACACAGACAATACGTGTTGCCGATGGTGGTGCTGTTCAAGTGATCGGAATGTGCACCACCCGTGTCAGCATTGCCGGTCGTCACACTGTTGCCCTTTTTGCCGTCCTTGCTCACTGCCCCCATGACCTTATCCTTGGCCTTGACTTCCTTTCGGCACATTCGGCCTTAATTGATTGTTCTTCTGAAACACTCTGCTTCGGTCTTCCTCTTGTATCAGATGCCTGCGAAACGCCCGTCAGCCGCTTAAGCCCCACCGCTTTTGTTCGCCTACCACCTCGAGCCGGCACGTACGTGTGTTTGTCATCGACCCCTCCCGTTCCTGACGGCGACTATATCGTCTCTCCGATTACAGACGTCCGCCTGACGCGCAATGTTACTGTGCCACATACCATCGCCACATTAGCTGATAACTGTGTGTTCCTCCCGCTACTTAACTTTGGGCTGACCCCCAAGTGTTGCCCCACAAGATGTCGCTTGCCCACCTCACCGCTATAACTGCACCTGAGGAATCTGAAGTTCCCCGTCACCAAGTTCTGACGACAGTTTTTTTCGAAACATGATTGGATCAGATCTTTCGCGCGACCATGCAGGCCGACGCTCTTTGCCGGGTTTTGGCCTCATCCAGCGACATTTTCGACATTCGTGATCGACCCCTGGGCCAGACTAAGATTGTCGCCCACCAAATCAACACTCGCGACTCTTTGCCCATTCGCCGTCGACCTTATGGTGTCTGCATGAGACCGCGAAGTGATTCAAAAAGAAGTGGCTAAAATGCATGCGAAAGACATCATCAAACCATCCCCAGGCGGCACGTCAGCTCGGACCAACGTTGGATACGTATTGGCACTTCCTGGCCGAGTGATGGCCTAAGGATAACAGCGTGGTTCCAATATGGGCTGGGCCATTCTAATTCCTGGCCGAATGATGGCCTAAGATTAACAGTGTGGCGCGAATATAGGCTGTACCATTCTGATAGAGATCCAACGCTGGCCCGCATTACACATTCAGTAAACAATATTAGCTCGTCCATTCAACAAGGCGGGAATTATTGGACCAACTTTCATGTGGACTTGCCAACATGGGTTACTAAGTTGGCTTTCTCTGGGCTACATTGGTCCGTAATAAGCCAATTTGCGCCTCATCAATTTTTAATACTTTCTGGTACGACTTGCTAAGGTTAAATAGCATGTTTGAAAGACTAATGCACTGATCACAGGCACACTGCGCAGGAACCAGAAATACGTTTGCAAGCTGTGACCCCTTCAACAGAGCGGATACCACGTTGGTTAATTAATTAGAATTC
Organism: Dermacentor silvarum; assembly: GCF_013339745.2. Taxonomy (NCBI): domain Eukaryota; kingdom Metazoa; phylum Arthropoda; class Arachnida; order Ixodida; family Ixodidae; genus Dermacentor; species Dermacentor silvarum. The sequence continues at coordinate 14,018 of NW_023606116.1, forward strand.
GCTTGACGATACTATACTTTCGTTCAGATTTAATAACAGCTTCGCTTATATGCTTATCTGTCACGGGGAACGGGCTGATCGACTTGCTGTGACAGACCGCGGGTTGTTCACAGAAGGGCACGGGTATATACTGGCGCCTGCCGCTTAAGTGTGCTCCACACATGATAATTAAGCAATAGTTTGTGAATGACCTTATAGTAAAAATTAATTACAAGGAACGTATGCTTGCATTACGGTCAGAGGATTACGTAGTACAGTAATCGCAAGTGTCTCCATGTAAGGGCGGTTGCCGAGTGCTTGAAGCGTGTACATAAGCACTCAAAATTTGTTTCGCGTTGCTTTGGGCAGAAGCAAACAAAACAGTGCGACCTTTCAATGTTCGCTAGAATGATATATGCTTCGAAGTTTTCGCACGACAGCCGATGACCTGACGTGCAGGAATAGCAAAGTCCTTTTCTTGGCGCCGTCGGCAGAAAAGGCACTCGACTCGATCATTGGTGTCGACGGCATGTCGATGTGATGTCTTTCTTATCTAATAGAACCTTAAAGAGACGTTTAAGCGTGACTGATTCTGTAAACCCAAGTAAACCGATGAAAAAAGAAATATATATATATATATATATATATATATATATATATTACAATGTAAAATACACCAATCGGCTACTTCGTGTTTGTGGTCGAGTGCGTGGAGTGCGGTTACCTTCTCACCATTCTCGACAAGACGCGTGTTCGAATCCGTACTTTTTTTTAAGTTGCTTATTAATGCGCGTTTAACGTTTGTAATTCCATGCGTTTTCACCCCAATTAATCTGCGGTGATTAGGAGGAATGCCGCTGAAGTGCTAGCATTTCTCGGGGACTTCAATTATGGGGTTTTACGTGCCAAAACCACGATCTGATTATGAGGCACGCCGATTATGAGGGACTCCGGTAATTTGGACCACCTGGGGTTCTTTAACGTGCACGGGTGTTTTAGCATTTTGCCCCCATCAAAATGGGCCGCCGTGGCAGGGATTCGATCCCGCGATCGGGGACTTCCGAGACATGCTCACAAAAGTGTGGATGGATGGGTGGATAAGGCTGCACCCTTTAAATCGGGCGGCGGCACACGCAACCTAGCCGTGACTAATAAGTTATTTTGTTACTCAGCGGAGGGTGAGCTTGCAGTATAGGCCGCCCCCTGTCTTTGATAATTTTCGTCTCCCTCCCCGTGAAGCTGCCTTGGACCCACCCTTGAGTTGAAGCGATGTACTCACTCTACTATAACTTTATTAATTTGTTTTAGTTTATCTTGTCATATAGCAATTTAGCACTTACGTTATACACAACTCAGGATGGTTAAGGAACTGAGGTTTTTGATCTTGTGCATATCCACACAAGTGAGAGACAATTATTTTTCTAAAGGCGGCTATTTACCATATTTATTGCAAATTTGCTTACATATTCGTGGTCATGGTTCTCTCCGTGCATTCAACAAAAGTTAACTAGTCAAAGTAACAGGCGACTATATAGCAGCATTGGTGAAGTGAGGGTGAGGCTAAAGTGCCTGGATTAAAACATGTTAGAAGCTTCTATGGCAACAAAACATATAACACGAAACATACACATACTCATGTGTCATCACAGACTTTTGAATATCATTAAAAATGCCACAGTCATCCATTACACTGTGCACAATAATAACAGCTCATACAAGTGACCAAATGCTTTGTATAAAAAGATTTCATTCATGGGGTTTGATGTCCCTAAGCAACAAGTGCGTATGTAGCTGTTATAATGGTGTGGTGGAAGAAACTGGATTCATTTCGCCCTCCTGGAAGTCCAACATGAAGCCAAAGTGCATTATACACAAGCATTATTTTGCATTTTGCCCACGTTCATTGCATTGTGGCCACTGCTGGTAGGATCGAGTAGTATTTTCAGTGTTATCCATACCGAAAATCAATGTAAACTTCCATGGCAATTATATATCAGAAGGCCTTTTTCCTAAATGTTGCACCATCTAACACATATGTAGTCACAACTCTGAACCCTCAAAGCGCTTGTCCATTGTCTACTCTTTCTTTCGTGCCATGTCTGCTTTTTTTTGGGGGGGGGGCAAGGTTTTTTAAATCATGTTTCATATGCACCAACTAGGCTTCTAAATGCCCTTTTATGTGAGATACAGTTTCTTAAAAAGCTTGTTGTTTCTTCGTGTGGCATTCAACTTTAGCACTGCAAGCAGCTTAAAATCTGCAAAACTAATGACAACTGGAAAGTTTGTGTGGTAACATGATGAAACGGCACACACATTTCTAATAAACTTTAGTTTATAGTCACTGCATTATCTGTTTCTTCTTTAGTGTTCGTCTTCAGTACTGTTTCATCATGTTAATTACCACACCAAACCATCAGCTGTTCCTACTTATGTATACATTCTAAACTGTTTACAGTGTAGAAGTTATGTGTGAGAATCCTGCTACCAGTTGCTTGAAGGAAGTGCAGTAGGTGTTTGCAATTAACATACACTTTGTGGTAGTGATAAAACATTTTGAAATTAACTTTGCTGTGGATACGGTGAGCTAGATGGCAGATTGTGCAATGCTGCATGAGCGAGCGAGTGTTAGTGTGAGTCAGTGTTTTATTAGTATACAAAGACGATGTTAGCCTTGCAAAAGGTGTCGGCATGGTTGTGCCTGCTTGTCTGATATGTTGTTTCTGTGCAACAGTCTCCAAAGCTCACAGCATTATCTGTTTCTTCTTTTGTGTTCATCTTCAGTGCTGTTTCATCATGTTAATTACCACACCAAACCATCAGCTGTTCTTACTTATGCATACATTCTAAACTGTTTACAGTGTAGCAGTTATGTGTGAGAATCCTGCTACTAGTTGCTTGAAGGACGTGCAGTAGGTGCTTGCAATTAACATACACTTTGTGGTAGTGATTGTAACTAGACCTAAGAAGTGTAAGCCCAAGTGGCCATTGCATTCACTCTAACCAAATCATCATTATCTCCCATGCCAATGCACACTGGAAAATTCTCATGGTTCTGGTGTCTGTTTTCATAACCATGAGACTGCAGCATTTTGGAACCAGTAAAGTAGAAATGCATAAGCCAGGCTAGTTGACGACACTTCATGGCAATGCACGCTACTAGCAGCACTTATAAACACAAGATATGTAATTGGAAGATATAGGGACAGGTGAAATAAGTTGCAGACTCACAATTGTTTATTTTTGTACACCATTTCCTTTTCTGGCTAAACCTTGAAGATGTCATTTTTATTCATATACATGTCCAGTCTCTCTGTTTTGGCACATGCATTACTTATTTCTTCAGCAGAGCGACCGATGGCATGCTTATACATTAATCACTTCAATGCATTTTATTTGCATCACCAAGCTTTGATACGTAGGTACACATCACACAATGTGAGGTTTGCGAGAAAAAAAGGATGTTCCACATCTGCCGTCAAGGCCCTGAGGTGCGCTGGCTAACACTCCCAGCTTTAGTTCCAGTAGATAAAACCTTAGTACCCCAGAAAGCGGATGGGAAAACGGTGCTGCGGTAGCTGAAATGCTAAGAGCATTGCACGCGTAATGTGAAGACGTGGCTTCGTGCCTCACCTGCGGCCAGTAGTTTTTTCATCCACTTTCATTTCCATTAATTTATCACTTCCTGCTTCAATTAATACGTACATGTAATTTACCCTATGCTGTCCTTAGTGTACTTGTTTGTTACGATATAAACATCCTATTTTCAATTATTTAATATAGGTAGCACGTGATGTTTATATTGTTTAACGAATGAGTATTTCCAGCTGGCCTTAGGCCCTTCTTTTTATGTTCGAGTTATTCATGATGCGATGAGGCTTTCAGCAGGTAAAACACTAATGATAAAAATCTTATTCTGGCAAATAAACTTTCCAGAAAGTGATTTTCCATGAAAGCTCAAACTGGCAGGGAGCATATGCATGGGGTATAAAAGAAAATGGAGACAGCTACCATAGCACCACAGGCACATGCCATATCCCGTACTGAATGTGGTGGTGCAGTGCAAGTTCCAAGTCGTAATTCTGTCATGCAATAAAAAAATTAGTTTAAAAATCTTGCCCTGCTGTAAATAACTAATGCTCCATTAAGAAAAAATGCAGTGTTGCAACGCATATCTGCAGCCACTTGAAGAGCTAGAGGCAAAATTTGTAATATGGGCCCACTAATACAGGAGAAACACGAAGTTGCATTGATGTAACATTGCAGGAGCATAAAATAAAGCCAACGAACAACCACATAGGGGTCAGTTATCAACAGTGCAGCCACATGTTCGTTTAGGGAATCATCCATCACAGCAATACGCAACTTCACCCCGCAGAAAATTACAGACATGTACCACACCAGATTTGATGAAATGCGCAGCAGTTATCCTTCCATTTCATTGAATGAAAAAGACGTTCTTAAGTGCATAAATGGTTGTGCTTTTTATTTTGAAGCTAGTAGTGTGTTGTCGTTTTTATGTTTGTTGTATATCTCACTATACACAGCATCTATAAAAACCTCAATTGCGAGTCAGCGCTTCTCCTTGCTTCTTTATCAGTCTTCTTTGTTTGCATGCTCGTTTCTATAATAAACAATGCTATCATGTCTCCAATACAGCCCCTCTATATAGGCAAAGGAAATGATGCCAAACTTCAAGCAGTCAATTACGCATACGCACAATTTTTGTTCTTTTATTGCTTCCACGTGCCCCCACAAGGAAGCTTGTCTTTTTGTAATTCTACTAACATAGTATATCATATATTATGTAACTAGACCTGAGAAGTCCAAGCCAAAGTGGCTAGTACATTCACTCTAACCAAATAGTCATTATCTACCATCCCAATGCACACAGGGCAGTTCTCATGGTTCTGGTATCTGTTTTCATAACCATTAACTCACCTCAGATAAGGCTCAACTGTAACGGCAATTTTACACTTTACATTATAGGTGTGCTAAAGGGGACTACCAAGTTAGGCTGTATTAGTAAATTCTGCACTGCAATAGCAAAACGGCCACTGTTCACATAAGAGGCAGCTTGGCAAGTCCGAGAAGAAACAAAATTGGAAGATAAGTGGTAGTGCTGCGGTGAAGTTCTAGCACCAGGCTCACTGTGATGTCTTGAATTTTGACAAGACCTACTCGGGTCTACTTGTTTATCTGGTCAAGAATGACATCATTGTAAAGAAGCGAAAGAATAACCTTAGGAACTTTTAAGTACTTCCCCTGAATATGAATATGAATATCTTGAATATGAGGGAACACACTGAAATCTTTCATACTACCACATTGATGCACCAGTACGACATTAAAAAAGAAAAAAAAACCATTTGGCCTTTATATTCTGCAGTAAAAGTCAACGTAAGTCAGTCTAAGATGACTTAGTATTGCTCTTTAGTGTCCCTATGCTATGGTGCGAGGCAGTGGTTATGCTGATGCTTCATTCATAAGGGACATCATGTCGAAGATGACATGTGCATGACTACTATAAGGACGTGCCATGCGGCATCACAGATACAGTAATCGTGCCATGTCTCATCTTCCACGGCACAGCTTGAGATAATGTAAAATTGAGTGTGGATTAATGTGGTGCTTCCATTGTGCTAGCAGCACACTAAACGGCTGCTCCAGTGACGATGTGCATGCTGCATGTATAGATGCAGATGTATATACTGTGTTCATGCTATCTTTCCACATGTGTGGAAGCAGCCAGGGCTGCTGCCGTTAAGATGAGAGGCTTAGATAGGCAAGGTGCTGAATGATGACCAACCTGCTCTATTGTGCAGTCACTGTCAGGCTTAGCCCAAATATGTTGCAATCTAGGCAGAACTACATCACTGCGCCTCACTGCAGCTCATTTTTCAAGCATTAGGCCTTGAAAGAGTGCTGCATTCACTCAAATGAATAGAGCTGTCAGCAAGGAATTTGTTGCCTGGAAGCTGATGGGCATCTCAGTAGTGCCACTGATGTGGTGGCACAGTGACCGTGCAAAAAAAATGAGATGGGCAGCAATATGCACGCCAAGGTGATCACAACAGAGAAGAATAAATAACGAAATAATGTCATATTTGTGCATTTTTGCACAAGAAAGAAGAGAAGGGGCCCAATGTGATCGACTGTTTTCAGCACACAGCAAGCTTGATGGCTTCTGTAGCCATATCGCAAACCAATTCAAGGGCGGCTACATGACAAATATGCCACAGAGTTCACACGCCACAGAAATAATTTGCAGAGCCCTTTTACATTTGGCAGGGTTCACATCCATTGATCAGCACATCAATGATAGAATGCATGAGCGTTGCTCTTTGCTGCCCATGAGCACACAGGTGGCCATTTATTCTTTCATTGTTGTTAATGCAGCTATACCACCAGTTTTAATGATGTACATGAGATAGGAAAGGCATGCACAACTCTTGAAAGTGAGCTTCTGGAAATGTACTAATTAAGAAAACAGCTCCTGACATGCGAGCATGACATCTGTTTTGCTCACTGATAAAGAATGCAGACATTTAGAATAACATTTGAACCTTGTTTAGGCGAGTGCAGACATTTAGAATAATGTATGAACCTTGTTAAGGTGAGATGTGGCTGCAGGGATCACGCACATGCAAAACATTAAGTTGCGATATATCCTTTGAATAACCCTAGAAAGCCCCAAACCCATTTTACAAATAATAATAATAATAATAATAATAATAATAATAATAATAATAATAATAATAATAATAATAAAGATTAAAAAACAACTGCAACTTTGTCGCCTGGAAAGTACATTTGTATCCTCCCCCCGCCTGAAAAAAAAGTCTTTATAACTTTGTAATTGTTTATAACTTGACTATCTGAGCTACCTACAATTTAAACTTAGGTTCAGTGTGTCGAAGACACTAGTGTGAATTTCACGAACTTTCCCACACTTATATCAGCCTTTTGAGCTACCGAACTCTTGTGTGCCAAAAATGCCATGTTGGGAATTGTGAAGATAAACTAAAATCTCCAAGTCTAACTCTTGTTCTGTCACTTCTTTTGTTTCTATCCTCCTGAATTTTATGCTGGTTTCGTTTCTAAAACAAAGCAGCTCTATTTAAAACATGCCAATTACAGAAATTAATCCCCGTCAGTTTTGAGAACATATTAAGCTAGCACAAACAGGGCACTTATCACTGGAACGCAGAACCTGTCTACAGCATAGCTTAACAGGCACTCACTGCTTGTGGAATGAAGTGCAACAATGACTTTACATTTGTCATTTTGGTCTGTTAGTCATGATCACAGAAAATGTGGAACCCTCTGGTTTCTTGTTCATGTTGCCAAGTTTTTTTTGTTTTGTTTTTGTTTCCCTTCATCCATAGTGGCATTATTTGTGATTACTAAATAGATGGTTTGTTTACTCTCTTGCTCTTTCCTTCTGTGTATTCTCGAAAAGAACTGTTCTGTATAATTTTTCTTTCAGAAGCACTTACCAAGATATTCAATGATATTTTATTCAAACACACACAAACGTAACCACATGCTAATTTTCTAGAGGGTGTACGAAGGCAGAGATGGGAGTTACCACGTCCCTGCCAGTCATATAGTTTGGGTGGCCCTGAAGAGGGCCGTTTAGTCTTCCGTGCTGCAACTTGTTCCAGATGAAGTGCACTTCAACACGTAGAAAGTGGAGATATCAAAGGCACAACTGAAGTTTCAGAAAGCTAGGTGCAGGCTCAGGTGGTATCCGTGATGCAGGGGAACTGGATGGCTCAGACGCTCTGCTGCGCCACTCGGTAACTAAGTCATGGAGGTTGTGATGCGCCCCAGTGTGAGCAGTGACTTCTGAAGAGGCATGGCAGTGTGAGCCTGATGCGGTGAAAACACAGCAGAAGCGTGAATGACAGCTGGTGTAGCACCTTGGAGAATTGACATGCAATGTGTCCTGGTTGTACAGCTATCAGCATGCTTGCCGTAAGTGTTTGAACGGCATGCTATGTGGCAGTTGGACGGCTGACTAAGGCAGTTTGGGTCACTACAAGCCCAACGGCCACTGACAGCTTCAGTGAAAGTGCAAAAGAGGAATAACAACATGTCCTTGCTTGTAGTTTAGCCTCAGGCACCGAGCTGTGTTCCGAAGGTCATCAAGATGCCAGACCTTTCTTTCGTTACTCAACGTATTGCAGCGCCAGATATTCAACTGAGACGACTTCAGTGGAAGTTTGAAAAAGTCCCTGGCATTTGGCAAAATCCCACCCTTGAAGTGGTCTGCCATTATCTCCAGAACCACCACAGGAGTACTGTCAATCAGGAAGCAGTCTCCAGGCTTCACATGTTGCAGTTTCTGCTTGACTTGGTTCCTGGATGAGTGCCTCAGTTCAGAAATTCTCCTACTTAGCTGCGAAAGTGGCTTGTTGGAAGATCGCAGCAACTTTTTAATTCGTCCAAGGTAGCTTTCGAAAGGGAATGCACTAAACTCATCTAAAGGGCCATGGTCTAGGCACTGGTCAGCAAGATGAATTAGTGAGTGTACATTGTACACGAGCTGTTTTTTCCCGTATAGCTCACTAAGCTCCTGAACAAAATACCTTAGCAAATCTTTGGCAAAAACATTGTACTCACGGTAGTGCTGAGGCGATGCTAAAATTCTGACCGCCACATGAAACATTACAAAATGCTTGTACTGAGAAGCAGGCAGAAGAGGCTTTAGGACAACAGGCCCCACATAAAGGAGGAATGTCCGAAACTCTGTTGCCTTCCACCGATCAAGCTCTTCTGTACCCCTTGGTTTCCGCTGGAAACATGTTGGAAAGGCCTTGGATGCCTCTCGCAGGCTTTCATTCAGTTGATTGCGATACAGTCTGCTCAGTCTGTTACTGTGGCCTTGGCATACCCAATTCCTTAAAAGTCGTCGCATGACTCCCAGGCAAACGAGATGCATGTATTCAGATGGGAAGAATGCAATCATGTCGACGTCAAGGGAAAGGAATGGTGAAACACCAGAATGGTGGTGCTTGTTCTCTTGAGATCGAAATGATGCATTCGTCCGTGCAGCTGCATGAAGTCTGGGAAATGTCACCCTGTTCTCAAGGTGCTGCCCTTTTTGGTTGCATCGCTCGCACGCATAATAGCCAGTGTGGCCAACAATACATTTGACATAGCTCCTTGCAGGAGCATCGCAAACCATGGCTCCAATGCTCACCCGAACATGAACATCTCCTATGCTTATCCCCTCAGAGATTAGGTCGGAGACCTCTTGCAAAAATGGCTCTAGATAATCCTGCAGACATGGCGGCTTCCCTGCACCACAGTACACACTGACAACAAATGGCGGTGATGCCTCCACATTTGTTATGCGGCACAAAATGGGCCAAAAGGCGAGCTGGCTACTTTTGTAAAGAGGGACTCCGTCAATGTTGCCCTGTAGCTTCAGTTCACTTGGAACTACTTGCCCCGGCTGCAACACTTGACGAATTCCTTCTGCAAGACCAAAGTGCACGAATGACCCATTTTGCTCCACCTGTGCTTTGCGCTCAGTTTTCAAAACTGTCCTAGCATCTTTTGGAAGGTCGGAGATGCCTCTTCGCCGGCAGAAATCGAGGACATCGTTAATGCACGCATGCGTCATATTATGTTTGGAAGCAATTACAGCAAACTCTTCACTTGCCGACAGTTGTTCAGAAAGTACATGAGTGAGCGTTGGACTACAAGTGAAGGCTATTCCCTCATCTGGCCCAGTGCAGCTGTCTGAAGCGACAAAGTCATCTGACTCATCACTCGATTCGCTTCCTTGGGGACCTCCTTTGTCACTTGAGCTGCTATCAGAGTCGCTTTGCTCACATGAGGACGTACCCGCACTCTCCGATTGGAATTCGTCGACACAAGGAGCTTCTTGTCTGCAGACGTCGTCGACAAAGGCTTCGCTACTCGACCGCTCGTTCAACCGTTTGAACGGAGGCTCACCACCGTCATCCGTGGAAAGTGAACTTCGCGATTGTCTGCTGGTTCCCGGCTTCAGAGGCGAAAGTCGCTCTACGCGAGAACTGTCTGCAGAGGTGAAGCTTGCACCTTCGTTGTTGGACGAGGAAGGCCCAGCATTACGCGGCGCGAGTCCTAGCTCATTCATTATCTTGTTGTATTCCTTTCTTACGGCTCGACATTTCCTCCACTTGGACGGCATGATGAGCGAGAGGGATGAGTCAGATGCCGAAACCGCAACGCTGTAGCCCGTTCCGAAAAACGCAAGACGACGGCGAGGCGAAAGCGTGGACAGCAGCAGAGCAGTGGGACAGTCAGTCACAGCAAGGGGCAGCCGACCAGCGAAAGCATGAGCCGAATCGAATCGAACGGATTTTTTTAAAGGCCCGCTCGAATGCCAAGGTGCAGACCCGGTGCAGGCGTTGTGTTTTGTCCGACTAATGTGCACGGTGTGCGTTAAATAGGTCTTGAACTGCCGGTGTAATCGACTTCAGAGACGTTAATATACCCGCACTTGCAGATACCCGGCAGATACCCGTAAGCTGGGTTTTAACGGCGCTTGCGCATGTGTGCTGTGTCGTCTGCTGCACTGCTGCTTCGCACCTGTACCGCAGTGTATTAGTATATAAGGTACATTCAAGGACACTGTAACTGCACGACTGCACCAAGTCGGCATCGACAGTAGAAAGGGTGCAGCAAAATCGCGAACCAGCCCTGCAGCTTTCCTGTACATTTTGAAACGAACGGTGTGTTTCACATAGGGTGTTCAGAAGGCGCCATTGCTGCACCGCTGAAACTAATGAACTGTTAATGCAGGTGAATCGAACGTGTCAAAAGTGCGTTCGATTCACCTGCACCACCTGCCACTAGTACACTCTACAGCCATAGAAAGCTGGATTGCGGATCGGATTAATACAAACATTAATATACAATTTATTTTTTCGTTTTTGTCATTCAGTGATTCTGGTGCGACCCGCGCAACTTGAACGCGCTTCCCGGTACGCTTGTTTTTATTGCGTATCATGTGCCGTAATTCATGAAATAACAATGTACTTTTGCACTGGTGATTTGAGAGGTGGCGCACAGTGATGCTTAAGGAATTTCGGGACTATAAAAGAGCGTCGGTTCCTCCAAATCCTCTCTCCTATCGCCCCGGAATTTGCGCCATCGCCATCGACGACAGCCTTGCTTGCCACCTGTAACCGAAGAGACCGAAGTCAACGTGTGCGTGAGTATGCATCTTTCTTTTTTTTCATACGAGAGTTTGCTTGTCGGGATTGTATCTTATGTGCATTCTCATCTACGGGTCAACGTCTTGTGCGAGTATTTGTGTAGTTAATGGAGTGTGCCAAATATGCAGCCAGCGCACGTGTGGCTAGGCATAGCTATGGGCTAGGCGATCGATCGCGTACTACGTGCGCTCGAGATGAGTTCAATCATGCGCACTCTGGAATGGCATTGAATAGACCGCTCTTTTGATGCACAGAAAGACGCTGGGCGTAGATTTTATGCACGACTTGCGCGATATAGCTACACTATAGATGTTGAATGAGGTGTGTCGGGGATCTATGCGCGTGATACCCGGCCACATGCACTTCATCTCCTGCATCGTTTAGAGCAGCGGAATCTACACGCAACCGTGCCGGCCAGGAAATAAATTAGCCGTTTTCGCGAGAAATTCCGACGTTGCTGCTGCGGTGGTGCCAAACAAAGCCACGTGGATTCTATGCGAACAGTGAAGCACCTGAAAAATAATCAGAGACTTCTTTAGTGCTCGGCGTGGCCTAATGGATCCCTGTTCGTCCCGTACGAGTGGTGCGTGTTAGTGCCACAATATGAGATCAGCATGTAACTCTTCGCTTCAGCCACGTGTTGTTCACAACTTAGCGTAAACTTTCACCGCCTTCCGCTAGCTTTGCTCTCCATGGGAGGCGAGCTTAATTGTACCTCGTGCGAAAGGATACGTGCTCTAATAAAACCGCCGATTTCGCATGCTTGCACAGAAAGCTCCAGCCTTATGCAGTGGATCGACCACATGCATCAAACGGCGCATGTAAATAGCGGAACGCTTGTGACACACGAAGGACCTTTAGCAAAACCTCTGAAACAGATTCAGTGCATGGGGGGGGGGGGGGACTGAATTGCAGCGTGCCTCGTACTCGACGCGGAGATTAGGTGCAGAATGGCTCCTTATAGCGCGGCTATTCTTTGCAAACACTGGCACGCTATATAAGCTGCTGATGGCTTGCCAGCTTCCTTAGGCAGAAATTATGAGATAATGGGCAGGCAATGTCAACCCGCTTCTCGGCAAGTCATGAGGTGGTTTATGTCAGTAGTAATAGCTCTGCACCTAACTTTTGCACCAATTGCTTATTCGTGACAGTCGCTCTTCCACACAGACGATTTTTGTTTTTCGTGAGACCGACATTTCATTACATATACAAAATTCACGTGTGTTAAGTTGCATTAGAAGTATGGGCATACAATGGAAATTCATTTGCAGGACCAGCTGGCAGAGTGTAGCTAATACACCATGAGCACTATGCAAAACTGGCAAGTTGGCTTTCCTGCACAACAAAAAATTTCTTCCACCACCAAAAGCTCATTTGCAAAGCAGATTTTTGGATAGAGTGTGGATTGTTCAAATGTGGTGCTGGCTATTGTTCTGTAATTGGAGCCTTACTTGCTTCTGGATTTCATTATTTCATAAATCTTTTTCCCATAGTCTAATTCAGAAATTGGGTTCTCTCCCAAATCTAGCTTGGCTGCACTTGTCTGTCAGAATGACAGGGATTGTCTGTCGCGCTTTTATACCTCCTCCTACCTTCATGTTAACACGCAATAACGAACCATTAAAGATCTTGAATAAGTCAAAATTCAAAAGAGTAACCTATTTATGCAGACAGTGATGCATTCTGTCTTTTGCTTTCATAAAAGAAATGCAAAGATTGGTCAGTCAACAGGTTTATTTTGGTTAGAGGACAGTGTTGTAGTGTAGCTGCCTTCCAATTTTTTCAAATCGCCTATTGCAATGAGGATACGGTGTTACACCATCTTCTAGCCAGAGTCAAGCTTTTTTCGCACATTTTTTAGTTGCCCATTAATTTGCTGCTGCTGTGATAATACTTGTCATCCACTACAACATATACAAACTGGATAGTATGTTAGGTCTGCTTTGAGGACTCACCCAGGGTAAGGGGTCTGCAGTAAAGGGGATCTCTAGGGGCTCATGGGTCAATATATGGAGATGCTGTTCACTATTTCTCCAACAAGGGATTACAAAGAGCCTCCTACAAATATTGCTCCCAGGATTTATACCTACATAGTATGTTTCCTCACAGAACATTATGAAGCCAACAGACAAATGGCTGTGGTTTTTAATTTAGATGAATAAATAAGTATAACGAGAAATTAATGTGGATGAAAAGGCAACTTGCTGCAGATGAGAGCCGAACCCACATCTGCATTACCAGCTGCCTACACCTAAGTTTCTGTTACTAAATGATGCCTGTTGTAAAAAGCATGTGCTTCATCTGCCGCCATGACCTCAAGTGGTGCTGGTGCTGGCTAAAATTCTTCATTTCCAGATTTTGTACTCGCACAAATACCCAAAATAAGCGGATGGGAGGATAAGCGCCACAGCACAATTGTTGGAGCAGCGTATATGGCAGGTGTTGGGTTAGTTTCCAACAGGGGCAAATTGTTTTCTTGTCCACATTCATTTCCCTTTTCCATATTATTTGTAAAATGAAATTTAAAGAGACAATTTTCTCTAAGCTTTCACTCTTTTCTTCCTTTTTTATGCTTTATTGTCTGTTGGCTTTGTATGGTTGTAACAAAAAAGTGGGCCCTTTGGTTCCCCTTCTCATTATCTTAGAACATTGAAGTTTTGCTGGAAAGTGTTAGCCTGTCTGCTTTTGCAGCAGCATTCTCATCCTGGATTTTGACTAACGGTGCATGATGAGTAAATGAAGTCGGTGCAACCTTTTGGCAACCTCCTCAGCTGCTTTATTTATGCAGGATGCCGAAGCCATACAAGGTCGTCAAATTTCCAATGGAGGACGACACCATTGCTGTGGTGCCATCCTCTTGGATGTCCGAGGACGAGCGTTATTGTTTCTGGCCCCTGCATACGAGGGGGTCAGAAGTTAAATCCTGGGTCCAGAAACAACGTCCCCCAAGTGAAAACTGGGGGACGTACCCAGCGGTAGTCCTGGCGAGGTGCAGTAAGTGACTACATTGTTAACATACTGTGCTTTTTTGCTTGTTTTAGTATTTTTTGGTATCATACTTTTTTATCTTTGGACATATGCGACTGTACTCTAGACTGAAATCATGTAATAGCAGACACACTTCTAAATTGTTGACATATTGAAATTAAACATTACTAAGTGTACATTTGTGTGTGTGTGTGCAGATTGACTAGCACAATGCCTGTTTACCTTCTAAATAACACAACATGGGAACATGTCTCTTCATACAGGGTCCTGAATATTTCGCTATGCCTGTTCGAAAAAAGATTTTGCACTCATCACTGCACTGTTCTTGCTCAAATTTTGCAGAACTATCACATTTTGGGGTCGCCTTCGTTGAGTATGACACTTAACACAGTTAACTGCCTGGTTCTTAAGAAAAAAAAGAAAATTTGCCTTTACTTGTGGGGATGTGACCTGCTGCAACAACAGCGCTAGCATAAACTTGTGTCGCTGCCTGCTGGCAGCGACACAAGTTTATGCTAGCGCTGTTGTTACAGCAGGTCACATCCCCATAAGGGAAGGCTAATTTTTTGTGCACGATACACTCTGTATAACTTAAAAATGTTGCAATTATTGTTGACAAGTACCATTGTTGCACATGCAGAAAAGTAATCAAGCCTTCTCTGTTTATTATTATGCTCAATTTTCCCCCACCTAGCTTGCAATGCCTGCATCTGTAAAATTAGCAATGGCTTGAATATTAACAGCACTCTTGTCATTTTATGGCCGCTATCTTGCAGGTGTAAAACTACCTTAGAAGTTTGCATAGTTCTAACTCTAACATCTAACTTTAAAAACTGTGCACCAAGAGGCTTGCACCTTTTGGTCAGTTTGAATGTTGCCATCCCAAGTTATATCAAATGCAATCTGCATTTTTGCATTGAAAGGGGCTTGTAACAATGACAAACTAAATCTTTAGTGCCATTCTACAGTTCCTGAGTTATGTTAACTTGTACCACTGATAGTTTGACGTCATCAAAGCTGTGCCAACTTGTTCACAATGTCTGTGCAGTTTGCTGTGGGCATTCACAGCAGTCACAAATATCTTCATTACATTTGTCTGTTGCAGAATGTACCCTGCACAGCTTAACAGGTTGCTTGTCGTCCTAGTGTCTATTATATGCTACCGCCTTGGCAGTGGCAGCTGGTTGAATGTGACACATCGTTTATTGAAGTCACAAAACACGCGCCAGATGCACACATTCAAATGCACTTTTTAGAACTAAAGTCAAAATACTCTTGCCCTGAATTTTACACAGACGCATCAAAGTCACATGCTGGCGTTTCCTATGCGGCAGTCGGTCCGTCCTTCTTGGAATCCGATGTACTTTATCCCCACACAAGCATCTTTACGGCAGAGGCCTATGCAGTACTATCGGCGGTGAAACACATTGATAGATTGAAAGTCCAAAAGGCTGTAATATTTACCGACTCTTTAAGCGTTGTTAAAGCGTTAATGATGCCGCAAAAACATAAACACCCTGTAATTATGAACCTCTACTCACTGATCTGCTCTGTTTATGCATCTAAACAACAAATCATAATATGCTGGGTGCCTGGGCATAGAGACATCGAGGGTAATGTTCTTGCCGATCAAATGGCCACATCAATAACATCGCACGCTATTAATCCTACCGCTGCTGTCCCTGTAACAGATTTGAAACCTTTCTTGCGGAAGAAACTGCGAAGCTACTGGCAACGTTTGTGGGATGCGCAAACAAATAATAAGCTTCACTTGATTAAGCCACAGTTAGGTTTCTGGCCCTCTGCATCAAAAACACGGCGAACTGATGTCCTATTCTGTCGCCTCAGAATAGGACACACATATGGTACCCACAATTTTCTATTGAATGGTAATGATCCTCCAACCTGTGGTAGATGTGGCGAGAGGCTCACCGTTCTTCACGTCCTCCTGGAATGTAGGGAAGCCGAGAGAGAGAGGAAGAAACATTTTCCTCTGGCATACCGCTGTTCTATCCCTCTTCATCCTGCTATGTTTCTTGGCAAAGAACCGCTTTTCACTACCAAAGCAGTCCTCGCTTTTTTGAATGATGTTGTCTTGCATGTTATCAGCCCAAGAAATACGTAATGCATCCTCTCTCAAGAGGATGCCACTGTGATAATAGTTCAGTTTAGCCTCTGACATATCTTAGTGTATCATCAATCTTTTACAATGCATGCCTCGTATACATAGCACACTTCATTAGTCATTGCCATATTCTTAGTAACTATAGATTTTACGCATTTTACAGCGACTATTTTAGGCCTCTTTACAGCCATGCCACATCTGTTTTATCCACACCTTCTAATTCACCATTCATGTACCACTGACACATCATTATCATCGCCTTGGCACTCTTTGGCCGCATCTGGCCCTTGCGCCAAAAAACTCCAACAATCAATCAATCAAATCTAGTGTCTATTATAATCTGTTTTTAATATTATTACTTTGTTCAAAGGCACTTATGAAAAGGCGCAGAAGAGGGCGAAGAAGGCGGAATGCCATTCTGCTGTCGACACTACGGAGCTGTCGGGTAATTGCTTGTGTTTATTGTTTTTTTATACTTGTGCTTATGTGAAAGGGGAAGGCGAACTTGGAGCAAGTGGCAAGTCGAAGTGCATGCAACAAAGGTTACCAGGATACTGCACAGCCACTTCCAGATTAATATAAACTTGTGTTGGCATGTGCTTGCCTCCTGCATAGCTCTCTATCTGTCCCCCAAAAATGGTGGTGTATAGTTGAGTATTTTAGACCAAAGTGTTCATTCTTTTACTGCCGAACTTTTTTTTTTAAAGAAGCTGCATTCCTGTCTCTCTCTCTTTTTTTATCTCCATGCTACCTAAACAGCCCACTTTTTCATTCATGACTATACCTTTGCCTTGAAAATTTCTGAATTGTTGATTTAGTATATAGTGGCTCAAAAATAAATGTACACGCATAAATGTTCTATTTAGGCATTGAAGCTGGCCATGGTGAAGAGGGGCGTGCTGCTTCACCTCGACTGGAGCTACCTGCACCCCGTAAGCTTTCCATAATATAACCATGCAGTGTGTTTAACTGACCAGCTCTGGTCTTTTTATTAGGGTTCTCGAAACTGATGTGGTCACCATTAGGGCCAAACACGTGTGCAATGACCAGCCAAGTTTGAATTCATTTTAGGATTGGTATAACAAAAGTTGGTCCCATAGAAATCTATAGGCTTCAGCAGGAACCTTTGAATGGAATCGAATATGCTGGAGTCAACTTAGGGAGTAGGCTGTAGTAGCAATTTTATTTTGCATGTGGCTGGAAAGCTTGTCAATGCGTTGCTGTACTGACCAATATGCACAAGTCAGCATTTGTTGTGGCCTATCAGAGAATGAATTTCTAAAAGGAGATGGCACTGAAAAATAAACCGAGACCTTCTTGCTATTTATGCATTAAAGCAGCACTGAACCACCCTTTGATCTTGGCAAGCGAACACATTCTACATGTAGCGGAAACAGCTAACAAGCAGTTTGTAAAGATGGCTTTCCAGAGGGCTGCTCCTCATTTTTTTTAAATGCTGGCTAGCTTCCAGTAGGCATTATGTGGTCAGTTCTTTTAACAAATTACTTGTGTTCATACCCTGTCAGATTTATTATAGAGAATTAGCAAGTGGGTAATTGCCAAAGCATTACCACTCTGTTATTATTCTTGAAAGTTCTGTCTGATACCCATCTTGAAAAGTTACCATAAGTTTGCTTCGAAAAAATAAAGGTGAGGTGTGATAGGCCTCTCATTGCCACTGGCACTGTTCCGGCTTAAGAGAACAAATGAGTTGAGGGGTATTAAGGAAAGTAAATATTATGCTCCGAATGCCTTCGCTTATGAGGCGTTTTCAAACATTTAAAAAATTGTATTCCTTGGAAAAACGCTGCACTCAACAGCAGAATGTGTTTCTCAAATCTTGGAAAAGGGTTCTCCAGGGCCCCTTTAAAAGTAATTATCAAAGAGGCTATGTGCTTTCGAATGAGTAGAACTCTTCCAGGAAGGCAAGTTCAAGTTTGAAATGTTCGCAAGAAGTTTAGGGATATTTTAAAAAGTTTCTATTATCTGAAAAGTGGCCCATCGTATGCTGAGCTGTGATCCTTAGACACAGGCAAGTTAGGAAAGTGAATTTAATAGTGTGTTTTAGAAGGAGCATCCCCAAAAACAAACTCCTTTGTACGCCTTTTGGGTTCTATTGTACATTAAGGTGATAGACTACCCTAACTGAGTCCCCTGTTTTTATAACTCCCTGGTCTCCATCACTGTACAGAACTTGAAAGTTCTCATGTAACTTTCCTTTAATATCTCACCATATTGGGTGTAATGCCATTTCTAGAGTAGTTAGTGTTCTCAATGTTCCATTTAGTGGAAAATTTGAACCTATTTATCGAGTTTTCAAGAACTGCACTGGGACACCGCTGTATAGCCCCATTTGCTATCTGTGCATCGTGTTTCCTATCTGCACTCGGCCACTGTGATGTTTATACAAAACTTTTAAGGAGGGAAATAGCACTTCTATTGCAGCGTGTATTATGCATGGTCATTGTGTGGGGAATTGCACTTCTATTGGTATATTTCAAACTGGTTGCATGCTTCATTTATTAGGCTAAAGTTGCAAGGGCCACTGCACTACAATTACATTATGCCAAAACTATGCATAATGTCTGTAATTGTACAAAATTTAAGTGCTATAGAAATGGAGGAAATGTGTCTGTATGGTTTCTTGCAACCAATCTTTGGCTGGGGTCTTGTTTATATAATGGTGGATGAGAAATGGGGGTTTGTTGCTCTGTTATCCTGGCACTAATTGTGGATTGCTGCTACTCTACCCTAGCTTCACCATGCCCTGCAAGGGCACCAGCAGGGGAAAGCGCCACCGGCACATCCCCTTTGGAGCCACCACAAAGGGAAAGTTCCGAGGAGATGATGTGTGAGTCTCTTTACATTTTTACATGGCCCATAAAAGTCTAGTAACTTCGAGGTTGCTTTCATTCTGCAGTTCATTCTTGACACCTAAACGTATGACAGAAATGTTATCTGTATCATTCTGCAACAAAAAGCTCTAGGCTTTGAAATTGCTACGTTATTTGAAATGTCTCTCTGGCATCATTTAGTTTATGAAGAGAACGTGTTCAATTGCTATCATAAGTGGCACAGATATGGTGCAATGTTTCTACTGGCAGATTTTTTCCAATCCTGAAATGCTTAATCAAAAATGATGACGCAAAGATATACAAGGTCTGTCTCAAAAGTTCGTGCCATATGTTTTAAAGAAATAATTTCGCTAACTTTCAGACATATTGTGGTCTCCTTCAATGTACTCCCGATTAGACACAATACCTTGGTTCCACCTCCTTCTATTGCTGGAAGCACCCTTGCACTTAAGCAGCAATGTTCTTTCCTTTTGAATTGTAGTCCCAGCCCCGAAACCCCTGAGCGCCAGTTTGCATACGGGGAACAGAATAAGTCGCATGGTGCCACATCTAGCAAGCAGGGAAAGTTTTCCAGCAGTTTGCACACTAGGCAGTGGACACAGCCACATGCAAATGTAGCTCATTTGCTATGCGCACAGCAGGACTGGATTGCAGACTCGCACTCGTGTGCTCTATCTAGTCTGGCCATGCTACATGGTGCGGACTGGCTGTCCTGCAGTGATAGTACAGAAATCCAAACTACATTTTGAAGCTTTATCAAAACCTCATTACGAAGCAATGTCTGCCAAGGTGTCTAGCCAGGAGGGGCTGGAAGCAGTGTTTGCAGAGCCTAATCGCATGCATCTACTCTAGATGCGAATTGCCATTTCATGTGAGGTGTGGCCGGTGTAGTGTACATGTAGTGTGGGCAAAAGTTCTGTGTCTTTCGAGGCTAGTTTAGTGTTCAAAACTGACCGAAATTAGCGAGATCGGACTGCGACACTCGTAAGCAGTGTGGCTTGACTTTCCTTTGTACGAATGTGGGTGCAGCTGAGCTAAGCAGATAATAGTCTGCTTCTTCTGGAAGTACAGATTTTCGTGTATTTCAGCCTGTTATTTAAACTGTGTCAATAAATATACACAGTAGCAGCCGGGAAGTTCAGTGAACCAAGCACCATTTTTTTTTCATGTCGGATCGGCCAATGGCAGCGCTGTCTGGGAATGTTCCGACTGACGTCAAGGGGCAGCCGCCAGCAGCCCCAAGGGGTTGAGGAGAAGGCCTCTGTTGAAAAAAGGGCTTGAGAAAAAAGTGACTCCACACTCCACTTGCAAGCTGCACGTGCTGCTCACAAGTGCAAAATTCGGCTGAGATACAGTAGTACAGTGTAGACCGCTTATAACGTAAGCCACCGGAGTCTCGAATATCTGCACTATAAGCGGTACCACACTATAACCAAAATAACGATTTTCAAGCCCTGCACGTATGCAAACATGTAGACCAAGCATGTAGACACGCTTTGTACTATCGCGTGCACATCGCGATTACGTTTTCGCCAGTGAGCTGGCGCAAACATAATCGCGATGTAGCCGGTGCTCTTCAAGTTCGACAGCTTTGCACCGAGTCAAATCGAAACAACTGTTTGCCGCAACCGCTGCGAAAAAAAAAAACCGTGACCGCTATCAATGCGATTATGAACGGCGACTTTGTGGTGCTGCATGAAGGCACGCGCCCGACGCATGCACCGAGTCGTCCAGTCGCAGCAACAACTGGCCGTCGAAACCGCGCTCGCTATCTATGCGATCATCGATGGTGACTACACAGTTTTCGAGGCACGCGCCAGACGTGCGTACCGAGTAAAAACGAAACTACTGTTCGCCGCTACCGCTGCGGAGAAAACCGTGGTCGCTACCGACACGATCGTCGATGACGACTACGCAGTTACGAAAGCCCACGGCCAACACGGTGTTATGCGCAGCCGTAAAAGCAAGAATACAGGATTTAAAGACACAAATAGGTCCGAATTAACCGATGTGTGACCAAATAAGTCCGAATTAACGACAGTTTGATTGCATTGAATAATGCACACGCCAGTCGAGAGCACGCTTCTTGTTGAGAAGCGTGCTCGCTGCAGCCCTTGTCGGCGAGATTTTCCCGCGGAAGCCGCATTATAACCGGTATTTCGTCTCATGCGGCTGCACTGTAAGCGGTATGCATATACATGGAGTGCTATGGGAAAATTAACATGAGTCTGAAAAGACCGTACTATATCCAGTCCTGCACTATAAACAGTTACGTTATAAGTGGTCTATACTGTATATGTTAACTGCAGAATGTGTTTTTCACCAAGCCCAAGGTGTGGTGAAGGAAAATCTTCACTTTGCATTTTGATTGATTCAATTACTTCTGGAAGAAGTTGACCATTGTCTAGCCACACTGCTCATTGATGTATCTGTCGCGTCTTGCTAATTTCGATTAATTGTGAACACTCTACTTTCAAAAGTACATGTACACTTGCTAGCTCATTCTCCCTCCTGGCCGCTTCTGGTTAGATGGCTAGATTGATTTCGCTTCTTAATGAACTATAGACAGTGCTTATAAATGCGCAATTTGGATGTGGCTACTACAATAGGACCCCGCTGTTACGTTCCCGGGTGCTGCGTTTTCCCGGCTGTTACGTCGTTTTCGGCCGGTCCCGGCACAGCTCCCATAGAACCCAATGCATTGGTAACCCCGCTGTTACGTCGCAACGTCCCGTGAAAAACGTAACAGCGGGGTTCTACTGTATATCTGTTGGTCAGGTTGTTGCAGTTCAAAGCCTATCCGGATTACTTAGCACGGCCAGAATTGAGCGCAGGCACGCGCTCCAGCCCTGTCGTGCAGGGTAGCAAAAGGAATACATTTGTGTGTAGCTGTGTCTGTTATGGAACATTGGTACCGCAGTCGTCGTGATGAGCCCACTCGCTGAGCTCATTGTAGCTTGCTGAGGTGCTCCAAGTGGTTTCCTGGCAACGTGACTCCAGGTGCGTAGCAAGCCTGCCCGAATGCCAATATCCGACTGGAACACATAATCTGCTTTCGAAGTTGAACACCTTTGAAGTGTGTCACCATTATGGTCGGAGCTCATTACAAGTAAACATAAAATCGACGTTTCATTCAACTGTCAGAAATTGTACCATTGTCATATAAATAAGTGAGAAAGTTGCATCTAGCAGACCAGTACAGCAAAGGGATGGGACACGGGGCCTCTTCGATTATCAGTCCCTGGCAGTCCCAGACTGCTTGGGACTGCTGTGCCGCATTCGATTTTGCTCGGACAGCTTCCGAAGCTCCGCCCACTAGTCAGAGTTGTCGGAACCGTGTAAATTTTTTCACGGACCGGAAGTTCCGGACTGTCCGCAAACTGTTGGAACTGTCAGCAGATGTTTGGTCGGGCAAGCGCAAGTAGCTAGCAGACGACGGATGTCTTAAAAAAAGATGCGCGCGGTGTTAGATGACGTGTGCGTCTGTGTACTTTGCACGCTCCAGGCAGCAACTACTGTGCATTGAGTTATTGCTTCTGTTACATCAGTGCTTTGTGTGCCATTATGCAAGTTTTTCACGAGCCGTCTAATTGCTGTAGTTTTAGTTTTCGTGTTTTTTAAAAGAAGCGCAGCAATCAGGCGCACATGCTTGCTTTTCGTAATGTGTTTCGTGAAATCTGTCATGCTCATTGCTGTAAGCAAGTAAATTTTTCTTTTCAGGTAAATGAAATTAGCGTGTGAAGAATCTTGTATTGCATGTGGCTATTACACGCCGGTAGCTGGGGTGGGATACAATAGGAGCTTAGGGGATTGCTGTTAGCATATATGCTGATCCCTTCTGTTACCAAGTTCGAGTGTTTGATTTTTGACGTGTACACGTGCTCTCTCCTAGACACGCGTCGGGCCTTTAATTAGCAGATGGTCTCGCGAGCTTTGAGGATGTCGGCGGGTGCTTTCTGCAAAAAAACTGACGTGGCACGATCACGATATTGCTTATGTCTGTGTGGGAATTCCGCTTAAGTTTCTCAGGCTCACTAGCTAGCGCGACATAAAGTTCTATGCGCTCGGGCTACGATTCCACTGTGCAAGCTTTATGGTTGTGTTGGCGACGTGGCCTCTGAGACTGCACCATTTCTGAGGCCATGCTTATGAAAACGCTGGGTAGGGGGCTGTCTACGAGTAGCAAATAGCAGACGGCAGCCAGGAGAGACTTCCGGTTGCGGTGCTTGGGTCACGTGACTGTGACGTGCTCTTTTGTTGGGGCTAGTCAGACCGGAAGCCGTGGGCGGTATTCGAAGAGGCCCACTGAACTCCACCATAAGTTGAGAATAGCCTCGGAGCTTGGTGCATTGTAGGTGACAAAATCGGAAGTAGTCGGACTATGTGAACATCCAAAATAAAATTAAAGCTTCCCACCACGGTGATGTTTTATAGGACGAACGTTGTGGGTATGCCCGCCCCACTCTGCCGTAGCCTTCACAGTGCAAGTCATAGAAGGACCAGGAGCCTCGTGAACGGGATCAAGGCGCTCTTCGATTGCCAATAACTCTGCTTCTGTTGAATGCATTGTACTTTTTATGGGAAAGTATTTCTGAAATAGTCACTTTAACTTCAAATGCATTTCTTGACTATGATAAAATGTGGTTCAGAGCCCTTAAGCTGCCATTACTATATGCAACAAGCAAGGAATTTTAGCATAAATGAAGAAAACCTGACATTTGTAAACATGCAGCAGTTTGGCTCGGACAGAATCCTATGATGCATTCAGCCGCACACTTAGTCTTGTGTAGACATTTTGCTAGTATGTTTACCTGTGTTTTAATTCATCAGCTGGCTCGGTACGCTGCATTGTTGCTTTACTATTTCTTGATATATCATCTACATCTTATTCCTTCAAGCCTTCAGTTTATAAGAATGGAATTTTTGAATGTAGGTCAAGCGCATAGAACTGGTTGTTTCTAAACACTTCGATAATGTAACTTGTTGTCAGGCTATTTTCCACATAAATTGTGGAAAACAGCAACTACTTTACTATGAGCATGAAAAGTATAAACTAAGCAATTTCATTACTAGTCCTACTTATTTTCATGACATCTTTAAAGCAGATTTACGCAAATCAGGGTTCGCACACTTTCTTGAAATTGAAACATGTCTTCAAGACCCTTGAAAACATTTGGAATTTCTTGAGTGGGTACAATCTAAAATCGATTTTGTGATCCGCTTTATATGGCGGATCAGTGTGGACCCGGCAAACTTTCCACATTAAGAACAATGGTATAAAAAGCTTAAGCCACGGTGAGTGCCCAGGCAGATCCATTTCGCACGACTGCTGGCTTGGCTTCCAGTGGCCCGCTGTATGGCCTCCAAGATTGGGAGCGCGCACTATCCTCGTTGGCAAAGGCCATGTCTGCACTTCCTTGGCTGATAAAACGCTCCAGGGGACTGCACTTTTTCCGTTTTCTTTCTCTTTCTTTTATTTTTTTTCTCGGTCAGCACTATTGTAATAACCACTTATTGCAGGTCATAGAGGTTCTCGCCATATTAATATATGTGGCGAGTTCCTTTTCCTTTATCACCGCGTGACAGCGCGCAGTTCAAATTAATGGAGAAGCTGATGCGCATGCGCAGTATTGAGTTGGTTTACCCATAGACGCCTACACTGCGTGGCCGGACCGTGACAGTCAGTTCAATTATCCAAAGGTTCGAATAAATGAGGTACGAATTAACAAGCATTTACTGTATAACTTTTTGTGTTTATAGTGCAATGAGGCTATTTAAAGTGTTTTGGAAGTGTTATAATAGGAAAATGATACACGGGATGCTGCTCTGCACACTGAAAAAAGCTTTGACGCGGCCTTGAAAGCATTTGAATACCTATGAATTTCTGCCACCGAGACCTGTACAAATCCTGATATTTTACATTCACCAGAGTGCTCTGAAACAACCAATCAAATGTGCCCTAAATGTACCGCTTCTGCTATGAAGTAAATATTTTTGTGTTTCAGCGGTGCTGCTGCGGGTGCTGCGGGTGCAGCTGGAGGTGCGGCAGCAGAACAGGGACGTCTTGCATGAGCTCCAGCAGCTGAGGCATGAGGTACGGGTCGTGTCCGAGAGGCTGGATGAAATTGAGCCTCTCGACAGGACCCGTGCAGTGTCTCAGCCTGCCCTGTCGACGGTGCCTCCAGTTCTTCCTCGGCTACCTGCCGACAATATTGAAGAATTGGAGGCAGCAGAGGCAGCCGTGCAGGATGAGGCTGTGGCTGCCACCTTGGTTTGTACTGCCCTTTTATTTTTAATTATAAGGCTATGTAACATGTGGAAGTTCTGTGCATGTTTCATGAAACATGCTGTGGGTTTTATGTGAAGGAACTTTGCATCGCACACACAAAAGAGTTCATGGAAATAATTTGTTCCCTGCTGTATAGGTTCTAATGATATATTTCGACTGGACCTTAGTTTCTTTAACATGCATCGTAATCTAAGCATACACTAGTGTTCTTGCAATGAGGCCTCATCGAAATGTGACCATGAATGCCAGAATCAAATCTGTCACCTCGAGCTCAGCACCGCAACGCCATAGCCACTGAGCTAGCATAGTGACTTGCTGAATCGTCGATTTCCAACAGCTCTCCGTAGAGATACATTCATGAAGCAAGAGTAAGTCGTCAAGGTAATAAAAATCCATTGCTGATACAAAGTGCAAACTGGCAGCTCTCTGTAGAAGGACACAATGCAGAGCACTTGTGCGTAAATTCTTTTTGTTGGACAAGTTGTAGATACATCGTGAATGATAAATAGCAGTGCAAACAAGTGGGACACAGTACAGGAAAAGGGGTGCAATGATCTTCTGTATATACTGTGTTTACCTCATTTTAATCTAGTTTTATTTACCATGAATAAGAGGCCTATCATGTGGCTTTCTATTAGTGTATGAGGTTCATGGTATTGTTATTGAAATGCAGTCCACATTTTTCTGTTATTTTTTTAACTTACAATATGCTGATAAGCCTTCATTTGTAGTGAGCAGGAAAGTGGCGCACAGCCTTTGTTTTTGATGAGTTGGCTTGGTAAGTCTATCGACAGAATGATAACGGGCGCCAGGCAGCCATGATGTAGGCGTGTACTTAGGGGAAAAACGCTGTACAAATGTAAGAAGGTCTGTATGACAATGCAAACTTATTTTACCAACTTGATATTTTCAAAAGTGGTTGAAAAGGCCAAAATGTGAGCAGGTAACTGCAGTTCCCCTCATCACGTAAAAGCAGAATGATGGGCTGCTTTCACAGTTTGCGAAGCTGCAGGTGTAAACACTGCTGAGGGCTAGCTTTTGGTTACCACAAAACTAGGTCTTTAAAAACTGGTTGTCAGTCCCTTTAACACAAAATGTGAAGGTCTGAAAATATCGTGTCGGTATGCCTTTAAGCTGTTTTGTGCCACACGTGTGTAGATCCGACTTTTGTGCAGTCTAATGTCACATCTCTTAATTATGCATTGGCAATTTGCATACAAGTAGAATTGGTGCACTTACATTAATGTTAATGATGGTGAAAGCTTGGAGAGGTAGTTACTATGAAACACAGTTACAGTGCTAAGGGTTACGAAACACAAACATGAAATGCACAGAACAGACAAGATCTGATGCACTTCGTGTTTGTGTTTCTTCCACAACACCGTTCCAGGTGTTGTGGAGCACATTTACAATTAAAGAGCATTGCGTCACAAACCTCTTGCAGCAAAAAAAGTCTTGCTTTGCACTTGGCTAAAAATTCACTTCTCTTGGCAATAAATTATATTCTAGTAGTATTGGGTAGATTTTTCAACTTGAAAACGTTGTCACGTACCATGCTCATTACCACATTTTTGTCTTTTGCAGCGCAAGCACCTCCTGCAAATAGGAGGGAAGTCGCTGCGCGAGGTGGCATCGAATGCCATGAAGGCTGTAATGGCACACCCCGTCCAAGTGCTTTACAGCCTTCATGGCAGGAAGGGGAAGAGGGCTTTCGTAAATCTGAAGTTATGCCGGATAGTCACAGGTAAGGCCTCCTTAGTCATCCTTTTGCATTTGCAAGTATTGTGTATACAGCTGAACTCCTCTACAGCGAAATGGCTTGCCAAAATCCTGTCTTTCATATAAATTGTTAACTTCTATAACGAAGAAATTTAGGTGTCCCTGTTGGCTGATTTCATTTTTTACTATGAAAGCCACATACTCGGCGACCACTGCCCTTGAAGGCGTTGCGAAGGTGTGCTCTGCACTAGCGCCAATGGCAGTGTAGGTGAATTGCTTGACGAGCATGCCGATGAATTGCATCACACCAGGCAGCTTACACGTTTAGCATCAGCGGGTGAGATAGTTGATGAATATGTCTCGGTTGGTAAAGACATGGTGTGATCATCACTGATGATGTTAACGCTATGTTAGGGTGGAAAAACAGGAATGTCAACGAAGGCAACAGGGATGAAGATCCTGTAAATGGATCAAGAATTTTCATGGCAGAGAAGGCGATAGCAGTATTTGATTCCCCACAGCATTACTTTGCGTATTCTGCATTTCGTTGCTGAGCATGCTGTGAACCTCGATTCAATATGGTTGGCTGCGGTTGCAAATTCTGTCAGATGAACTGTGTGTAAAGACTATGTTAAGGTTTTCTTTTGTTGAATGTGTTTGCCTGCTCTATCGTGCGTGCATGTTGAATGTACTAATTGTGGTCTTTGTATGTTTGTGTGCAGATGTCATCTGTGCAAAAGGGGGGGCCGACCTGACAGAAGCTCAGGGCTTCATTAAGAGGTGGTTGCCAGGGTCTGTGGACAGGGGTGGTGGCAGGAAGAGGCGTTTTGCAGAAACGTTAGCAGCAGAGCAGCCCGATGATCCCTCCCTTCGGGGCAGGGATCATTGCCTGCCCACTGCTGCCCTCTCCCTGCCCCACCCTTGGCCTCAGGGCCCTGGCCAGTCCACCGTTGGCCCCTCCTGTCCGGCTGCCCATGCTCCTTCCCCTGCTGCAGCCCCTGCTCCTGCCGCTCCTCCTGCCCCTGCTCCTGCCGCTCCTCCTGCCCCTGCCCCTGCCGCTCCTCCTGCCCCTGCTCCTGCTCCTGCCGCTCCTCCTGCCCTTGCTCCCCCTGCCCCTCTATGCATCGATTGAGGCATTGCCTAAAATAGGCCAAATAAATTATATTTTCGTTTATGCTTTGTGTGTTTCCTTCCTGCACTTTTTTACTTCACGTTTTCTTAGCTACTAATTTTATAGGCAGTAAGCCAGCATACAAGCAACAAAATGGCTGAGTACAGGCTATGCTTGCAACACACTGGATAGAAAATGGCTGAGCACTGGATATGCTGGAAACGCGTTGGATAGAAAATGGCTGAGCACTGGATATGCTGGAAACGCGTTGGATACAGAATGGTTGAGCACTGGGATATGCTGGAAACGCGTTGGATAGAAAACGGCTGAGCACTGGATATGCTGGAAATGCGTTGGATAGAAAATGGCTGAGCACTGGATATGCTGGAAACGCGTTGGATACAGAATGGTTGAGCACTCGATTCTTGAAATACAAAATGGCTGAACACTGGCTCTATGCTCGAACTACATTGGATTCTACAATGGCAAACTGTTAGGCCAATCTTGGCTCGAACAGTGGGTGAACCTTGGATCGGGTTGCACTTTGCCATGATGCCAGGATTGGGCCAAAGTTCGTACCAATTTCTGCGAGCATTGGACCATGCTTGGCCCAGTGCTGTTGTGCTGCCTGGGCTAGTGTGAGAAGTGTGCGCGAGAGTGGAGTGCGCGCGTTGACTGTCGTCGCGTCTAGTCGCGTTCTTGGAGTCGCCATGCCCTCTAATAAAGTGCATTATTAATGGTTGCGAGCCTTAATTACGTTTCAGCCAGCAGCCGGCCCTCGCCACCCCTCACAGCCGCACAGGGCGCCGTGTCGCATTTAGCGAGAACTAACTCGCCCGTGGTGCGTAGTCTAGTGCATCTTGCTAGGAGAAGTTTGTGCCGCTTTCTCTGACGCCAGACATTACTGAAAAGTAATTTCGTTACTTTATGGGGTACTTTTGAGGCACGCTGGCCGCACAGCGCGCTGTGACGCAGTTAGCGATAAGCAGCTCGGCCGTGTTGATAAAGTTAGTTTGGCGTGTAATGAATCTTAGAGGGACAAGTCTGTAACGTTTTTTGTGGCTCCGCAACAACATATACCTTCTTTCGGTACTCACGCCTGTTGAAAACGCGGTGGGCGATTGCCAAGAGTGATAACATGGGGTGTGCTGCTGGCGCCGGCAGAACGCGCGAACGACGAACATATCAGAAACTTGTAATTCGAAAATTACGTCTTCTAAAAGACTGAAAGAAGGCATTGCACCCACGCATTTGTCTGGAGTGCCTGTTGCGTCCGTCTCTATGTATGTAGCGTACTGTCGCGTCGCCCGAGGCCAAGTTTTGTAAATGCGAAGTCGCTCGTGTATTTGTGCTGCCAAAGTCCAGGAAATAATGCCCGGAAATGGGGGAGCGCTTGGAAATGAGATGTTTTCATATATGTTTGGGATGAGTCGGGTATTTTCTACGCCATGTATGTGAAAGCGAATTGCTTTTGTTTGTAATGCCGCCCATTCACCGCTTTCGCACGTTTCGCCTCTACACGCAGTATTCCTATGTCTAAATACCAAAATGACTCATGCTTGTAACATGCTTGTAATTTACTTTTTTTTCAGCTGGTGCCGTCCGGTGGAGCTTCATACAGGAACTACTGCCTTACCTGCTGGTGTCACAACGTTGGATGAACGCACAAAAAGCGCGGAACGAGCTTTTATATAGAGCAAAATAAATATTTCCTCATTGTACAAAAGGTCTTGCGTCTACTTTGTGAAATTGCACGTGGCACAGATTCGATGGGACTTTACGAGATCGTTCGCAATCATTTTTACTAAATAATAAACCGATTCTGCACGAAGAGCAAAAAAAAAGGAAAGGGGGGGGGGCGCAGCCGGCGTGCTAGCTTGCGTTCAAAATACGCCTGCCCAAAACCGAAACCAGAAGTGATGTAAGTGATCGACACCGACCGCTTGGCACGCTGCAGTCGATTCGGCCGCTGGGCCCTATGGGAGTGTCCCCTCTTGTTGAATTCCTTTCTCTATGACACGGCTGTGCCAACGGCCGCTCGATCGAGGCCGTCCGTGACTTGTGTTCGGACTGATCGGACTGTTTTTCTCCAAATGGTTTGTTTTTAACCGCTGTACGCACGTGTTCTGCGGCAAATGCCACGCCTGACTTTTTTTTTTCCTCCGGCTGCGCGCACGTTGGTGTTCGGACTGAGTTTTTTTTCTCGCTCTCTCCAAGTGTTTTGTGTTTAACGGCTGTACGCACGTGCTCTGTGACTAGTGGTAGGCCTGACTATTCTTTTTTTTTTCGGCTGTGCGCACGTGATATTTGTACAGTTTTTTTTAACGGCTAGTGTTCCGACTGACTTTTTTTCTCTATCTCTCTCTCCGGAGTGTTTTGCACTACCGGCTGTGCCAACGCGGTTGTGCGGCTATGGCCACTGCGGACAGTGATTGTCGGACGTCGACGCACTTCACGATGCAATGCGTGAAGGACCACGTCAATTCATGCGCTTGTGTTGAAGCCCTTCGTTCCAACATCACGAATGTCGATGACGCTTCTCGGTGGATTCTATTTTCCAAGATTTATCTGTAATTCATGCACAATAATTCTGTGCTCCTAACTCCTTGTGTGTATATTGTGTAAAGCGGAAACAGTATAAATTGAAAACTGTATGCCATGGTTGTGTCCTTATTGCGGTGTGAATTGCCCACAGCTTTTTAGATATGGTAATGTTTGTATAGTATGTATCGCAACAAATTAAATGTTTCCCTCTCCTGCTTGGTGTTGACGTGATGTAGTGGTCGCAGAAAACATTGTCTAATTGCAACATTATATACCCTCTGAACAATCCGCAGGCCAGAAGCAAGCTATACATGGAACGTTATGAATAAGGGTGGAGACCAAATCGTTTAGAACCCGCCGTGGTTGCTTAGTGGCTATGGTGTTGGGCTGCTGAGCACGAGGTCGTGGGATCGAATCCCGGCGACGGCGGCCCCATTTCGATGGGGGCGAAATGCGAAAACACCCGTGTACTTAGATTTAGGTGCACGTTAAAGAACCTCAGGGGGTCTAAATTTCCGGAGCCCCCCACTACGGCGTGCCTCATAATCAGATCGTGGTTTTGGCACGTAAAACCCCATAATTTAATTTTAATTAATCATTTAGAAGGGGTGCTTTATTGATGATGACACGTATTATCTACTAATGTGTTCCGATAATGCAGTTTCAGCCAGTATATAAAAAAAGTGTCCCTAATCAGTGGCCACTATTTCGAATTGCTGTGCTTTAAAAATTCACATAAAGCAGTGCTCTTAAATTACAGTTTTTAGCTTGCACCATTTCCAATGCTATTAATGGCAGTTCGCCTTTAAAATTTTTTAGCCCCGTTGTAGAATAATGGGATTGGTTTTTGCAAAGCACCTTTTGAAACAGTATTTAACATGCACACCACTTACGTCATAAAACTGACATTGTGCATCTGGAACAACTCCAAAGTACCTTACATTAAGGATATCGCGACACGGAGAAAACCAGAAAAACAAATTAAAACCCGAGAGAGTTCTTTTCAACGTGAAGAAATTGGCACATAGCTGCAACATTTATTGAGATAACTTTGTAATATCCAAACAAAATAGGCTCTTTCTAGGACTGTTTATTACGTTTTGTGCAAATCCGCCTAGAGGTTAAAACAATATCCAGTGCTTTGATGCCGTGTCGATGTCGAATTTCATTGATAGGACGTAAGCTGCAGAATAATCGGAAGGGCGCTTTGCTTCACTTTGAGGGCGTCGCGCTACTTGTCATTAGTAGTAGTGGTGGAATACGACATCTCATTCTCACAGGTTCCGATCTTGTCGGGATGGATTTCACGCATCGATCCTCGCCGCGTAAGCTCCTGCACCGGCGTATATAGGTGTCAATTATATCAGTCGGTAGGGCACGAGGGCACTTTGGTGGTTGGGACGGAAAGTCTCGCTCTAGAAAACGTGAGGGCGTCGAAGCGCGAAGCCCAGCCACGACGCGCAACAAGAGACGCGAAGGGCGCTGGTGATGAGAGCACTTGCTAGGCTTGACACCGCGGCGGCGTCCCCACAGCCGGCAGCCAATAGCATAAACAGTCCGAATATCGCATGTGAACACAGCCGGAGAAAAAAAAAGTCAGGCCTAGCACTAGCCGCAGAACACGTGCGTACAGCCGTTAAAAACAAAACACTTGGAGCGAGCGAGGAAAAAAAAAAAAAAACAGTCCGAACATCCACGTGCGCATAGCCGGAGGAAATAAAAAAAAAGTCAGGCGTGACACTAGCAGCAGAACACGTCCGTACAGCGGTTAAAAACAACACAATTGGAGAAAACAGTCCGATCAGTCCGAACGCAACACGTTGGAACAGCCATGGCCTCTCGATCGAGCGGCCGCGGCACAGCCGTGGCTAGAGTGACCGCCGTGGCGCTGGGGAAGAAGAGCCAGGCGATAAAGCACTGAGAACGAGAGTCGTCGCTTGGCGCCGTTGCTAGGAGTGACATCACAGCGTCCCGCAGGCGTGTAAGCCAATAGCGTGGCTCTGCGGTTGCCATGCGTTGCACCTACTGGATATTCTAAATATGCTGTAGGGGCCCCGCGGGATGCAGGGGCACGCTGCAAGAAGCGAGATGGGTTTGTGCATTTGTCAGTCCTTGTAATTTTCGTTTTGTGTGAGTGGCCGTTTGTTGGACAGGATGCCTAGGCCTGCAATGACTCTGGTGCGACTTACAACCGCAAGTCGTCGAAATATGATGACGGGATTTCGTGCAGCTACGCCAACAAAACCAGTCACCGTGCGATGTGCCTCTGAACGAATACATCGCACCGTAACGCGATTGACACAGCGCCTACGCTTGTATGCCTGTTACTCATATTTATTAGTACCGAATATGAGTCCAAACATGCATCGGAAGTTGAAATGCACGAACGTGAGCACTCGCCAGCCGTCCACATCAAGTTTATGCTGGGGTCGATTCCGCTCAGCGGAGGTTAGCCGTATCGTATATAGCAGCAGAGTTCATGCATTTGCCACTGTTAGACCTGCACTGAACGTATGCTAATAGGATGATAAAAGCTGCTTTTATAGCTGAATCTTGACCACAGTGGCCATAGCTCTTTGAAGGCGCGACATTGCGCCCAGAGTATTTATGCAACGCAAGAACGGCGCTTTTGTTTACATCGGCGTGCGTACGGCCACCGCTCGCTGTTCGCTTCAAGTACAGTTGACACCGTGTACCACTTACACGAAATAATGAGGAAATGTTCAAAGCATACATGAACACATCTCATGCAAATATCAGAAGCGATCAAACTTAGACGAGAAGCATTGAACGTCCCGGGCATATCGCAAACGGCGACAACGACCTCTTAGCCGCACTGGCACGCGAAAATGCCGATGCCCGCCGTACTCGCGTGGCTACGCGCGGTGTTGTTGCTTACGATGCAGTATCGAAAGGGTCATCACTTGTTGCCTGTTTAGCATAAGAGGCAAACTGTGTTTTCGCTAACTACTAAATCTGGCAGCATAAAAATACACTCTCCATAGTTGCACTTCGTTCATGGAAGCGCCGGCGACTGCGACCGACAGCCTTCGTTCAAGAACGGTGCCTGTACTGCGCAGGCACGGCGCAGTGCGGTATTGGCACTGCGCCGTGTCACCGCTTTCCACTGTGTGTGTGGCACTGTGTACATCGTACTATGCTAAGAGTGGTTCACTTCAAGTCGGTAAGGTCAGTACCGAACTATATAAGCAGTTTCCTTCGTCATACTTGGTTATCCTATATTTCAGGTATGCCGGTAGCGAACGAACTCGTAGGCCTAATGAAGCTGCCTGAACGAGATCGACACCGCCTCAAACTTGATGTGGAGGGCTGTAAAGGGCTGGAAATCGTGCATATCAGCGTCGGAAGCACGTTTCGACTCGATTTGAACGTCAATAAATACATACACGAGCGCATTTGCGGCGATATTCACGTTGTCGGCACGCTGTTCTCACTCGGCGGCCGCTCGCCGGGCGATCAGCACACTTTTGTCGGCGTCATCGGCACGAAAGCTTATCACACTACGATCACTCGCTGTCGTTGGTCGCATCGTCGGTCGCTTCTTCGTCATATACTTGTATGACAGAAATGTCGCAGTTTCGCCCGAAAGGCGAACCATCATTTGCGATAGCAAATTTGTAGAGAGCTATTCGGAGTACGGATGGTAGTTTTATCGGCTGCATAAACTTGGACACATTCGCTTACTAACTGAATTAACAAGCATGGTGTCAGCGCGCGCAAGCAAACATGAATACATCACACTGAATGACCGCAGACAACGACTGTCAAAACGCTGGCAGCAAGCGCAGCCGCCGCAGCGGGCGAAGGTTCGCGCGATCTATCGCTTCAACGGAAACTGAGCGGCGAATGTTCTCATGTGTCTCGTGTGCTCTTTTGTGTCTGTGTTTTTTGCGCTTCAAACTATTTCCGATGTACAACCAACAGGCCCAAATCGCTACAATTATGAATGCACAAGGTCAGAGCCGTGTGGAGATAAGAGACAGTGCGGGCGACCGCCACCGCCGGGCAAAGTGCAGAGGAGTTGTGCAGAGGAGAAGTTGTTGGCAGAGGAAAAGCTGCCCCCCCTTCCTCCCGCGCTGCCAGGCTGCCTTCCCGCTTTCTTGCTTTCGCATGGGAGATTGAGTGGCCAGTTGCCCTAGCGCCCGGTTGCAAGGTACGCATTTGGTGCCTCAGCACAGCGTCGCCCCGCCTCCCTCCCTCCCTCCCATACCCCACGGCCTTTCGCGCGACGGTCGCGTTTGCATTCCGCCGTGCGTTCGCTCTCCGTGATAGCGCGCGTCCCCCGCGCGCTTTCACTCGCGCATACGGCGCGCGGCGACGATTTTATCGCCCGTGGACTTTATACGGAACCTGACGGTGACGAAGACGGCAGAAATGCGGTTGAAGTGTCCATATAATTGCTATCGCAATAATATAGGTCTCCCACTGGCACAGTATCACAACTACAGCCGGCCGAGCGTTAGCGCCGGCGTGAGGTCGACTTCTAACCGACATCGGTGTCGTGTCGACATATATTGTGATGTACCGGTCGTTAACCAAATATCGCTGTGAACGGCTGAAGTTTCTACCGAAACACAGCGCAAATACCACGTCGTCGACCGGCACAGCGCCGACAATAAAGAGTTCGCGTGCTCGACGGCTATGCTGCATACGCGTGCGTCGTCAGCTGCACGAACCACCGACGCAAAACAAAACGTTTTCGGCGTTCGCCGCTAGGGTACAGCGCATGCGCACTCGGGACATGCAAAAAGCGGATTGTGGCGGCGCGGCACTCGCTTTATTCTGAATATCCGGCCAATAAACGTTGCCTCCGGCTGTTTCGTCAGCACTCATTGGCTGAGGCGAGCTCACGGGCTGAGTAGCAGTCGTCTGCTCGACAGACTGTCGTTGTTGCACAGTTTGCATTCTTTCCGCCGCTCTTTTTCCATTTTATTTACAATAGATCGGTGAGGAATAACATCAGTGTTGCCGCCACCGAGAATCCCGAGACCACCGAGACCCTACCGCAGCTCCATGCATCTGCGGTATATAGGGTCTCCGACGCGACACCGGCCGGCGCGCGTGCCGCTCATTCGGGAAAAAACGACGGGGGCGCCACCAACTTTCTAATAAAAAAAGCCTGAGCGGGGAGCCTGCGTTGGACCCACTCACACTCTACCGGCACTGCGGCAGTACAGTGGAAACACCGCCCGAGTTTCACGTTTCGCTCCAATGTTGGTTTCGCTAGAGTGTACTTGAATACGGTTGAGTGAGACGAGCGGCTGGGGCGGCGCATGCTTTGAAGTGAGGCGCCCGACGTGGAAAAATACTGGGGTGGCGCTGCGGTCGAAGTGGATTTAAAGTCCCTTGATGTAGGAAAGTACCGCCACTCTTTGTACTTTGCCGCCGGCGCGCGACCTCCTCGCCTCCTCCTCGCCCCTCGCGAGTCTCCTCCGCGACAGACGGCCTTGGACGCGTTTTCCTGCACGATGATTGGTCTCCCTGCCGTTGCGCTTGGAAACGAGCGGAGCTTGCGTTTTGCGTGTGTTTTGCTTTTTCGTTCGCGCCATTTTGCGCCTCAGCTCGGCTCGCTCGACGTATAGAGAACGTCGCGCGCTAACATTGCACGCTGTTTCGAGCACTGTCTGCTGGCGCTATGCCGTGCTGCTGCGCATATAACTGCAGCAAGAAGCGTGATGATGACTATGCAGTTTTTACGATACCGCAAGGAAAGCGTGATGGCTGGCGCAAGAAGCAGTGGCTGCACAACATCGGCCGGAAGAACTTTGTCCCGACAAGGAACAGTGTTGTTTGCGAGGTAAGGCGCCTTTCTTATTGCTCGTATCAAAGCATCCCCCAATGCTGCATTTTTTCAATTCTTCCGGCCTGCTCATTCGCGTTTTTGCTGCGGCAATTTGTACGTTGCATAAAAATGGGGTTCTCCTCAGAATGCTGAATATTCTGCTGGGACTCCATCACCAACCTCGCACGTCGTCAACTCTTATTCAGTCGGAAATGCAGCACTATAGATTCTGCTTTCCACTGAACAGATATACCCGAAGATACACCCTCTCGATCGCACTTTTCGTGATTGTTAGGATCCGTTGCCTGTTTTACTGAAAATCGAAATAGCAGCTTGTAGAGGAGCTATTTTCAGCTTACTTTGATGTGTGTGTCAGACAGAAATACAATGAATGCAGGGCCCCCAAAAAATAGTGGCAAGTATACCCGTGGTATTGCCGGTGATGAGCGACAGCTAGCCCACATTTTAAGGCGAGACCCTTAATTGGATATGTTTCAAGGCGGCCGTTTGAGGTACAGAAAGTAACGTGACCTAATGAAGGCCAGAAGCGAGTCAAATCATGTCCAGCCGTGTATAATAAATTATTAATGATTACCAAAGTAAATTAATGACTGAGTAACGATTGTATTAAGGTGTTGAAAGTTGATTAAGGGGGATTAAGGTTAAATAAGGAGGGCTAGGGTCGATTAAGGAGGATTAAGCTGGATTAGGGTGGATCAAGATATAATAAGGAGGATTAGGGTGGCTTAACGTCGATTAACGTAGATGAAGGAGCATTAACGTGCATGAACGACACCTGGAGTGTCGTTTTGATCGCAACAGAGCCGCTTTTTGGAAAGGACAAGCTCTTAGCGCAAGAACGAATTGCCCGTCAACTTTCGGCCGCACTGATACTGCTTTATCACGTATTAAACGGTGTAGGTTTGTGCCATGGCGTAATGTTACTACTGTTTTTTTCTTGGGCATGTCTTTTTCTCAGCTGCCATCCGTACTGCATGGCATATTTGTACACTAGCATTGTTTCTCATTCTGAATATTATATGATACTCTTCTACGTTATCTGTATCTTGCCAAATAACGTTTTTTGCGCATGCACGAAAATAAAGCATCTTACTGACCATTCTTTTTGTTTTTTGTGTGATAAATGTTTTTCTGATGTCTAATCAAAATTGCAATTTTAACTATCCTACTACATAATTTAACGGTATGTTGGTGTGAACTATCAAAATACCTTTTCCAGAGGCGTATCTTTTGCCTAAAAATATAGAGTGCCTTCTCCCATAGGTATACCGAGTATATTTTAAGCTTCATTGACACCGACGCCTAAAGAATAATCTGTAAATACCTTTCCTGAGCTTCGGCTATTGTGGGTGATGAGTGGCTGCGGGCACCGCTTCATCGCACTGAAATTGTGCAACCGTCCATTCAATGCAGAAACCACAGCGCAAAAGCTACTTTGACATTGAGACAAACACATGGACGCGGATGCTCTCGCCAGTAATTTATTATAAGAAGGCACACTGAATATAATACATGCCGTGCACATGCGTGCACATACAAGAAAAAACTGCCAAACATAGAGCGATCTGCCACAAGCAATACTAGATCAGATGCAAAAAGTAAAGCAGCGTATCATGTGGCAGAAAAAACAACTGGCGTATAGAACTCGCCTCAAAGCTCCTTTTACATCAGTGTGTGTCATTCATACGGCTTTAAGATGAAACCAACCTCATCATAAACGTTGCCTTCAGCATTATCCATGCTGTTATCACCATTTTTCAAAATATTCTACGCCACTGGGGCGCGCAACTGGCCCAAAATAATGCGCCTCCATCGAATTCTTCGGCCCGTCCGCGGGGGTCCAGGCGCAATAGCGTGCCGTGCGCAGCGCGCGCAGCCGGCGGGCGAGGAGAATTGAGGAGGAAAGCGCGCGCGCGGAGGAGAGTGTCGCTACTTTCAAGATCAAGGGGCTTTAAGTGGATTGGGTAGCATCAAGGTCGCGCCGTTGGAAACTGCTGGGGATCCGGCTCGACGGGGTCATTCGTACTACTTCGCGCGCTGATATTTGCGATCACACCGCTCAAATGGTGTTCATAATTGCATATTCCATGCATTTATGCCTTAAGAATAAAGTCATTTCTTTCTCTTCTGTATTTTATTTTATTTTTTCAATGCCGCTCGGTGATTGCGCGAGCATTGCGGCCGCAGTGTTGGCTTTCATTCTACTATGTTCTTGTACGGTTCCCTTTGGAGAACAAATATTTTTCTCGTTTTTCAAGCAGCACGTATCTCTCATGTGTATTGTTGCGCATATGTTTTTCCATCAGTACTTCTTGCGAAACGCAGACCAAGAAACATATGTAACCGTCCTGCTTGCCGCTTCAAACAAGTAAAGCATATCTGCCCCATCCGGCACCTTGTACTCAGATTTACGGGAAGTATTGTTATAGGGGAAAAAATGCAGCGCAACATTCCATTCAAGTTTCCGCCTTCCTCGCGTAACAGAATGCGGAGTAATTGGTACGGGGTTATTTATTGCAGTCGGACCTCGAGCGCCGAAAACGGTTCTAGTTAGTCATTCTATACGCTAATCTTTGGCCGTAAGCCGTACGTGGAATTTTTTTTTCAGTCGATACTTCAAAAAAGAAAGGCAAAGAAAGAAAGCCTGCGCGGTAGCCTAATTAGTGGCTATATAGTGGATACGGCGTTGCGGTGCTAAACTGGAGCTCGCGGTTTCTCAAGGTCGCGGAATTCGGTGGGAATGAAATGGAAAAAGACTCGTGTACTTCTATTTAGGTGCACGTTAAAGAACCCCCAGGTGGTGAAAACTAAACCAGGTTCCGCATAATCATACCGTGGTTTTGCCAGGTAATATCAAAGAATTTGTTTAAATTAAAAAAAAGGAGGTGGCTGCGTTCTTCGGCTTTTTTCTAGGGATGTAAACAAAATAAATTATTCTTGAGTCTGATTTCCGAGAAAAACATGCTACGCTTATCCCATATTTCATACATAAATGTAATGCCGTTCCCAAATTTATGACCGCTCAACTCAGCAGCTTGTATATTATAAACGGCTGCTTTCAGTTATCCGGTGCAATATCATAACGACCATAATGAAACAATTAAAGGAACGGCGTGTCTCACATACACGTAAAGACATGTGCAGATCTGTTGCGTTCGTTGA
Organism: Dermacentor silvarum; assembly: GCF_013339745.2. Lineage (NCBI taxonomy): Eukaryota > Metazoa > Arthropoda > Arachnida > Ixodida > Ixodidae > Dermacentor > Dermacentor silvarum. The sequence goes on from NW_023606116.1 coordinate 53,827, forward strand.
AGAAGTGTGGTACCACATGGGAACCCAGTTTTTAATGGGTTGCAAATATGGTGAGACTGTCAAAAAAGTTTTCCTTGCCTGATTCAAGTTAGCAGATTGACAGGCTGTCCCAAAACGGGGCGTTTATATTGAATAACAGCTAGGAACTTGTTAACCAGTACTTATTAACACCCGTGCGTTAATTCTCGCAGAATTGCGCCTCTGTGCAACAGCCACGACTCTCCGGCAGCACAATCATTCAGAATAACAGTCCTCACTTGCACCGGTCGCTCACCTTTGAGACTTCAATAGTGCTGTTATGCGTTACATTCATACGGAAACGACTATTCGGCGTTGTACAGTATATCAATAACACTTGCATATACATATAAGATGGTTTTGCCTGCTATGAATATTATTTGTGTGAATGAGAGTTTTATGTGCAGTATTTACTAATAAGTGTGTTAGTTACTGCAAACACGTGCACTTATTCCGATCGGGAGTTCTCACTTTTTCAATTAGTGCATTTAGAATATTTGTTATTTTTTTCCCTTACATATATATCGTGAACATATGTGTGCCATGAGCCAAGAAAGAGGCAGGGAGAAGAAGAAAAAGAAGACTTGAAGGGGACAATAAAGCACGAGGAGGCTGTTCAAGAGATTAAGAAAAAAGAAGGAGGAAGACGACGTTCGGCGGTCGTTGTCGCGCCTGCGTTCGATCTCTGGTGGTTTGTCTGAGTATCGGGTGATCTTATCCTTTTTTGTTGATTATTAACCTATTCTCTCTGTAGTATTACCCGCTTCAGCTTAGGCTGATGTCCAAGAACTCCCCCGGGAGGGGCTTTTCCCCTTGGACCGCTTCTCTCCCTAATCATGAGATACCTTTGAATTTCTTCCCACGCAGCGGTGTAACCAGCATCCCCGTGGCAATCGTTCCGGCGAGTGGAGGCTACATTAAAGTGAATATTTCTCAGACTATCCAGGAGGGTCTTCATATGGCCACTCCATTGTACCAGACCATCTCGGACGTAAGGCAGTTCGGCCATGGAGACATTGTTTGTAGGTCGCCATACCAGACATGTGTTGCGGACTTACTCAGGTGCACATCTTTCGCTGCCATTCCGGTGAGTGCACTTCGCGTGCACCAAGGGGGTGTACGAGGTGTCGACTCAAGTCTAACTCCGACAGAAACATTGGAAAAGTTATCTGCAGCTGGAATGATTGCCGTATATCGCTGCAATTCGAGTCTTGTACAATACCACAGTACCAACAGAATCAGTGGTAGCCACTTTTGCTGGCACTTCCTGCCCATCAGAGATCAAGATAATGCACCTTGTATTCAGAGTAGATACACTTGCACCGCGTCCGCTTCAATGTCGCAATTGCTGGCGATTTGGCCATAGTATCGGTGCATGTAAATCAAGCCAACGTTGCTGCACATGTGGGGAAAGTCACGCTCCCAGTGATTGCACTTCCGAAAACGAGAGATGCTGCCTTTGCGAAGGAAATCATCCGGCTGATTACTCTAACTGTTCTGTGCGGACCCAAGAAGTGCGGATCCTCGAAGTTATGGACAAAAGACGTTGCTCCAGAAGGGAAGCTGCAAATATTGTAAATGAAAGAACAGTTGGCTATGCTGGAGTTACAGCTAAACAAAATGCGGTACCTGACTCACCTCTCACTGCAACCATAGAAAATGCTGTTCAAAAGGCCGTGGCTAAGGCAATGGATCAGTTGTTGGTAAACCTTGGTGAAAGCTTCGCACAGGCTATTTCCTCGCATATGAATAAGGTTAATGCAAGCTACTGGTCTATGCTCGGTAGCAAATCAAATGATAAATTTGGGGCAGCATTCTGTCGATGGAAAGAGGGAGACAACTGTATCGGGAGATGGCACCGCATGCAATAGTTCCCCTCCCACTCATTCTGCTTCCGACAACCAGATCATACAAGATTATGAAATGAAAGACGCAGAACATAATTCTCGTGCTTAAAAAAGAGCTATGACAACAATCAGTGAGGAATCTTCCTCACTTCCCCATTCGAAGTCAAAGAAATGTCAGTCGAAGTTTACATTGGAGGATAGTGCATCAAAGAAGTCCCCTTCGACAGCAGCAACTTCTTCATCATAGGATTGTTAAAGGTTCTTCAGTGGAACTACCGCTGACTATTATCAGCTTCTGTAGATTTGTTTTCTCTTACAAACCAAGTCAATCCAGATATAATAGTATGGCAGAAAACTTGATTGATAACGGAGAAAATTTTCCATTTAAAATTTTACAGATCTTTTCGACTAGATCGCCCTACAGGAGGGGGTGACCTAATTATATTTATTTTGACTAAAATATGTCATAAAGCCAAAATTTTATTCGAAATGATGGATTATGAGTGCGAAATTCTGGCTATAGAACTGACTCTACCTGGATGTTTCCCTCTTTATATTCTAAATACTTATTTTCCTTCCGGTGTGCAGAACACTCGCTCTCTTGACAGTGTTCAAGCTAGCTGTGAGTGGGATATTTTACTTACTGGGGATTTCAATTCGCATCATGTTTCATGGGGTTTAAAGACAGATTCATGCGGTAAGCGCTTGTGGAATGGGTCATTAGATAATAACATTTCTTGTGTAAATTCTGGGGCAACTACATTTGTGCGTGGCCAAAATCAGTCTGCAATTGATCTCACATTCTCTAGTCGTAGTCTCTCGGTGTCTTCGTGGTCAATTGTTGATTACGCCTCTAATAGTGATCACCTTCCGCTATTCTTTGAAATAGTCCGCTCTATTACAACAGCGGATGAACAAGCGCGAACGTTCGTAATCTATATATACAGTTCCTTTTAGCAGTCCTTGCGATCTAAGATTTCGTCACTTTCTGAAGCGTCCAATGAAGAAAAGACGAAGATTATTTGTTCAGCCCTGGAAAAATCTATCAAGCAGTCGGAATTCAAAATTCGATCTATTAATGGTTACCCTTACAACCCTTGGTGGCATACTGACTGTTCACGCGATTACAAAAGAAGGAAAGCAGCCTGGAAAAACTTGTGATGTAACCAGTGTCAAAAATATTGAAGTGATTATAAATTTTACAGAAATATATTTAAACATACAGTTTCTAAAGCAAAATACGACTATGATTGCAAACATTTCTAATATCTATCAAAATCTAAAAGAAAGCGAGCGCTTTTCCCTTTTCTTCGTGGAAGAAAGATTCTTCCACGTCCGAGTAACATTGATTCGACGATTTTCAGTGGTGAAGAAATGACGCAGATGTTAGAAGAAATTGAAAAGGGTTTAGAAATCCCGTTCACGTCCTTGTTATCGCCATGTTCCAAGTTACGCATATGGTCCGACGATTTTACTGAGATCACTATGTTAGAACTAGCTACAGCAGTGGAAAGTACGCCACATGCTGCCCCTGGTGTTGACGGAATAACCTCAAAACTGATAAAAATTTTATTCGAGGAGTCCCCAGATGATCTTTTAGACGTAGTGAATTATTCTATTCAATATTCGTGGATACCTGCCAGTTGAAAACTCGCTAAAATTATTCCGATTCTTAAAAATAACGGCGACGGATACACGCTTGATAATATTCAACCAATCGCTCTAACTTCCAATTTAGTGAAATTAATAAAAAGAATTATAAATTTTTGTGTTATAATATTAGTAGAGGACAAATACGCACTGAGCATTCACAAATTGGCTTTAGATCTGGCTGTTACATTTGGCACGCTGGAAAGCCGTATAAAACTAGCATGTCGCCGGAGACAAATTGCAGCTCTAGTAACTTTAGATATATCAAAAGCTTACGATAGTGTAGAATACGAAATTCTATTGAATCGAATAATTAACCTTGATTTCCAAAAATATATAACAAAATGGTTTAGGGAGTTTCTGACTTACAGAGAATTTTATTGTTTTTTGAAACGATGTTCTTCAAATAGACGTCGACAATCGCGTGGAGTTCCACAAGGAGCTGTCACGTCCCCTTTATTATTTAATATATTACTAGGCTCTATACCTTGTCCTAATGACATATACACATATGTATAGGCAGATGATATTCCGTTTTTTGCATCTGACATTGACATGCGCTCTTTATATGACCGATTGCAAACATACCTGTGCGCCATAGAAAACTGGTTATTGAATATTCGCCTCTCCCTTAACGTCAGAAAATGCTCAATTATAGTTTTTCCTTTAATATATTCAATACATATAAACCAAACCTACCACCTCGGTAAAATACCTGGGCATAATATATGATGACCGGCTAAATTGGCGCACACATTTAATACATAAATAAAAAAGGAGTGCGAGCGATTGGAATGCTAAGACGGCTTTGCAACAGTCGATCAGCAATACGGAGAGACTCTCTTGTGATGATTTATAAAATGTACATACGGCCAATTTTGGAATTCGGATGTGTCCTATATTCAGGTGCGCCGGCATACAAATTACATCCCCTTGTTCTTCTGGAAAGGGTAGCTTTACGCCTGTGTCTTGGTTTGCTAAAGTTCGTTGCCAACAATGTATTATACCTAGAAACGCATTTACCTTCTCTTTTGGGCAGATTTCGGTTATTAACGGTCCAAACATTCTTTAAAATGTATGAATTCCTTATAAAATTACAAATCATTTTTATTTCCCAGCCTGCAATACTTTTTCAACCTTCCTGGCCTCTGTTCCACACTCCTCAGGTAGTTTTCGTGCAGACACTAGTTGGTCCCTTAGATGTACGATTATGTGAGATCTCTCCTATTTGCAGTGAGAGAGAGAATCTCCAAAATATTTTCGACGATATATATCCAAACAACGCTAAACTCCTTTCCTACAATATATTAAATGGGCTATTAGAAAATCACTTATTGGAGTTAAAAATATAAGCCGTCATAGCGACAGATGCCTCGCAATCAGAAGAAAAATCCAGGAATTGGAATTTCCTCTTCCGCTTTTGACTGGTCGTTCTCCTTAAGACTTCCAGACTACATACCAGTATTCTAGCTGAGTTTCCGGCGGTTACATTGGCTCTAAGAAAAGTGCACTCATCAATGTCGGAAGTTCTAATAGTAACGGATTCTTTGTCATTATGTTCAGCTCTCACTGCAAATAGTGGATCACAAGTTTAACGCACATTCCAATGTCTTATACCTTCTAACTTAACACTAATTAGATTGGTATGGGTGCCTGGTCACAAAGGATCAGTTGTCAATGAATTAGTTGACAGCTTGGCGAGAGCTGCCCTTAGATGTCCAATCCTTCCGATACTTCCTATATCAGCTTACCTAGAAATACATTGGTCATTCTTCGCGCCATGCAGTTAATAAACCTGGTTTGTTTCACTCTAATATTGTTTTCTACAATCATTGTCCCTGATCAATATCCACAAACAAGAAGCGCACGTAAAATGACACGATATCAATAATATAAAATTTTCTTACGTAGCTTCATGTTGCAGAGATACTAGTTACTTTTAGAAGACATAACCGCGGCTAGGTTCAGGAGACGGGCAGTCATGAAAGACTCCTGGAACATACCATTTACACATCTAACTGATTATCGACACCTCCTATTTCCTTGGAACAGAAAATTCTGCCATAACAGAAAACTTGAAGTCATCTTTACCAAATTCAGATGCCGAATTCCTACATTAAACTTTTATCTACATCGATCTGGTCTGGCGCCCTCATCCTTGTGCTCATACTGTGGTGAAGACGAAACAATAGAACACTTCTTCCTGACATGAAGCTGTTTTTCCTCATTAAGAAAACACGTTTTAGAAGAAAAATTTTACAGTGCTGGATTGAATGTTACGATACCCAATATTCTATCTTTTGGTGCCTGTTCCCTCGGACATTGTCATAGGGATGTTGGTGCAGTTGTTGTGGGGTATGTAATTGAATCAGGACAACTGCCTTGCTAAATTCATCAATTTTATATGCACAAATTCCTTTAGTCAGGCAAAATTATTCAAAAGTGATCCTTATTAAAATCCTATAATTTTTTTCCTTCAATCACCCGATTCTTGGCCAATCCCCCAAAGTGCGTACGAGCCACTCTCGAAGGCAAGCAAGCAAGCAAGCAAGCGGAGAAGGGCATTTGGTTTGTCCATAATTAACCTGTGTTCTTTTAGGGGCGAAGCTCCTTATAGCGGCACCCGTTCCGTCCCCGTCGTCGTAGTAGTAGTGTGTAAC
>NW_023606117.1:0-16549 GCF_013339745.2 Dermacentor silvarum
AAGCGAAGAACCTTTACCATTGGCCACCGGCAATGCGTCTCGTCGCAGCGGCCACGCAGCACGCCAAACATGTCCGTGCTCCACGTCCGGCGTCATGGCTTCTTTTCAGCGGCGCGCGAGCCTTTAGGAGTCCTTTTGGTAACTGTACCACCCGTCACGAGTGACTCAGACACACAATACGCTTGGTAAGCGCACGCCACCAAATCGGAGAGCGTAAAAACGTGGGTAAAGCGATGAAACAAAGCGCGACACGACCGCTTTAAAACGACACCGCCGGCCATACTCTTCCCGGCATGCATCGCGAGAGCTGCGCAATGTAGAGGAGATATGACGGCGCTCATGTGTGGCTGAAGCTGAAGCGCGTTTGATTACGCCCCGCATCTAGCGCAACTAAATATAATAATCAAACTACAGTTCCGTCAAAGTATCACAGGACCATATATATCAAGATTCAAGTATTCTAATGTTTCAGGATGTTGCTTTTCGTTTGTATTTGTATGTTTTCTCCCTGCTCATTTGGCCGGCCGCCATTGTGGCCTCCCACCGTGAGCGCACGTTCATCTCTCTACAAGACCTTACTGGAGCGGATGTCGCCCCCTGTCATGTGAATGTAGCGGCGTCTTTCTCGCGTGTTAGTGAGCGGGCAAAATTGGTGCGTGTTTGGCGTTCTTTAATGAACCCAACATTTGCTGTAATTTAGGAACCCTCCCTCTTATACATCAAAATACAAAAAAGAAAGAAAAGAAGAAAAAGAAAGCGCGGTGGCAAAACATTCAGTTGCAGCGTACAAGTAAGTCTGATTACGAAGCATCTTTCTCGCCCTGCAGATTAGTTATTCGGCCTGCTCGACGCTTTGATTCTGTCGGTCGTCGAGCTTTTACACTACTCTAGCGTGCGCCCACGTGCGGCCTTCAGTGTGCGCCCGCTGTTAGTGGGTGTCGCGTTTCAGGAGAATATAAAACAAACGCGAATATAAGGTGCATTGATACACAAGGGAAAAATAAAGAATATTGGGTACAAATATATATTCAATCACCAAAATGTATCTGCTTTTAGGTTTTGTGCAGGCACACAAGTCTATGTTTTAAAGCACATCCTAAAATGCCTGTATCGGTAGCGGGGGGCTTTCCATCACATTGAAACGCGTAGTGATAATTCATGCCACAACATCGTTTGCCACAATATTCTCCGGTGTATGTTCACTGTTTCTGTGGCTTCCTTTCAGATTATAATGGCACGTATGTAATAGAGATCAGTGACGAATGAAATGCTGCTGTCTCTTTTGAGCATACGCTCGTGCAAGATTTAATTTTTTATACATTGCGAAACCAAAGAACCCTACTGGTATCAATGAAATATTAATCTAGTCCAACCAGCATCATTCCCTCGGGCGCACAACATATCGTATAGGTTAGTCCCGGCTAAAAACACCACATCAGGATAGCAATATGACACAGTAACAAATAAACTTCCCATCCATACAGTAGGTCCCCTAAGCCACGAATGGCAACTCCTTTAGAAGTTACAATCTAAAGGTTACAAGACATTTGGCGTTGCAGTAACCTTTAAAATATACGCTTCGCCACATGTAACCTCTAGCCGCGACGGAGATCAAGTTTTTTTAGTCACCGAGTAACCTTTATGTTATACGTTACTTGCAATTATAGGTTAGCATAAACGTTACCGTGCTAAGAGTGTACGTTTAGAATGTGGTCCTATATTCATTGGTGTCTACTCTTGAGAAACGGCCGTGAGCTACATGAACATACTCAGATTGAGTATCGACCACACATAATAGCAACAAAAAGCACTTACACATCGTGTGGGTTTCCGAATGCCCAAACGCCTGCAATAATTTATATTCCTCTAATTCTCAACTCGTTGCAGGAGGTATTCGAAACCATAGATGGGAGAAATAAGTCCGACGCGTTTGATTCAGTGACATGCGCAAGTGAGAAGCGTAAGACGCACCTTTGTTTAAACTACGCCTGTAGATTATTCTCGATTGCGCCTCTACCGTTAATGTTGTATCACATTTAAATAACTTTTCAGAAAATTGTAAGAGAAATGCATCTTATGAAATGCAGCATTAACGCGACAGCGTTAAGGGCGCCGTGGGGTAGAAAATCCAGTGTCGGCGTCAGGTGAGTTGCCTAGTCAAGAGAATCATCCCGAACCACCCAGACCACGCAGTCGCTGCGGGTGGCGCAAGCGTTAGTTAGCAAAATTGAATATCTGAAAGTAATATCCTTCAGAAAACTTGCCCAGAACCTTCAGACATGATAGCGTCGGAGTGTAGTTTTAATGTTCGAGAAAACATAATTCTGTTAGGAGAAAACTTAAACACAAACCTCTTTTCAACATTTCTACCATACAACAGCGGCGCGCCCTAGGTAGATTACTAGCTGACCACCATCCATACGCGCTCGCTTTCTTGGCAGGTCAAACTGCGACTTTGGCTGCCTAATGCGTTTTGGACACGTGCGCTCTTGGGCAACCGCAAACAATAAAATAATAATAAAAAGTTCCTAGGACATTCACATTTTCATATAAGACGGTTTAGTTGCCCCTGTAAAATTGTCTTCCCAGCAATGCATTTGTGTATAAAAATGAAGCCGACTTTAAGGGGATTGGTTTAAGCTTGACCATTCTACGCTGACTTTCACACGTTTCGTGTTGCAGTGAAGCCTATGGATGAAGCAAAGTTCAATGCGAGCGGGGCCCGATAATGCTATCGCGTTCAACTTTTAAGAGCGCAGCTCAAGCGTCCTCTAATATTTTGGGGGGGTTTCTTCCTTATTTACTTTTTTGACGAACAACATATATTTCGCAAAATGCAGTAGACGGGCACTTTCAATTACTGGGGGAGGGGAGGGCGACTGGGCGTCAAACGCGAGTTTCTTCCATAATGGCAAATGCTGCATTTACCGTGGTCGAGGCCTGGGAAAGGATTCAACTAGAACACGAGAGTTAGTGGTTCTAACTATGCGAAAAAGCTGCAGTGTGTCAGTATTAACATTCTAATTAGTTGTTCCAGTCGTTAAAGTTTGGTCCTACACTGGATGTGCGTTTCCCGCAAAATCGGGCGCATGTTTGCGTGCCATTTCACACAACAGAACCAAATTGGACTGTTATTCAATTTCAATCAAAATGAATACTTGGGCAGCATTAGTGCCAGAATTTAGCAACACTGCTTCCAGTTTAAAGCAAATGTTATTTCTAGGCTAAGGCACTGTATTGACAGCTGCGCATAAAAGAAATTTATTATGCGGTATGATAAAGCACCCCACTTGGAACCTGCTCATGAGTTCTTTATGCACTCAAATGACTACGCAAAACAGCGATTGGGTTCACCTTGTCGAAGAAGAGAAGAGCGCCAAGTGCCTCATTTTCTGTCAACTTTTTTTGTCACGGGTGGGTGCGATCTCGATTCCTCATTAGACAACGCCCTGCCAAAGCACAAAACTTGATTGCCGTATGACTTCACTTCAACTTTCCAATATAAGTTTGCATCGCAAGTTTGGTAGCTAGGAAATATTTTATGCATTGTGTTAAATATTATGTGCATCGATTTGACTTTCCAGGGAATTATTGTGTTCGTGTGCAGGGTGTTAATCTGCAAGGTACATGTGTATAATATGCACGTTTTTAAGATCTTTTCAGATTAACTACACGCATATCGAGATATCAATTTAGCTAAAGGATTCAAATCAAAAGGTCAGTGCACACGCGACGTTATACAGCATGCGACGTCGCATAGATCAATGTTAAAGTAGGCAGCAGCTATCATCTATATGAACGCCGTCTATACATTGGTTAAACTGTCTTTAAAAGGAGCACATATAGTGTAGGAGGTCTTATTTTGATAAAGTAACTGCTGCTGTGCTCTGTAAGAACGCGGCAAATAGATCACTCGGTTTTTGTTGTCTTGGGGCAGGAAAATCAGCACTGTAGCTCATGTTGGTACGCATTGTACTTACTACCACAATTGATAGCTCGCGCAAGAATTCACGCCTAGCGTGTCCTCATGGTTGGTGAATGATTAATTGTTGCTCTACCCTTTATCTTGTGCAGTTCTCATAATAGCTTAGCAGAGCGCTATTTACTCGGAATTAAATAGCCAGAAATCTGGAATGGTCCACTAATTATTTTACCTGTAAAACGTTGTTGAAATGTGCAGGTTTTTCTTGTGGTTCTTCAACTTCAGTTGGCTTTGTCGAGGTTGGCTTCACTTCATGACCTGATGCAGAAAGCAGAGCTATTTACTAAATGGATTTATCCCTGATAATTTGAACAAGACAAATTGTTTAGAGGTAATGGAGCGTAGCAGTGATAAACAGTGAATGAACATGGGAACGATCAAGATGGAGCCAAAATTTTACTAAGGGTCATTTCCCTTGCCTTGCGTTACGTCAGGTTCTTTTACCTTAGCCTGAACTAACGCACGGAAGTCACATTTGGCAAACATTGCCTAAAGTATGGCCTTTCCTCATTTCTTTGCTTTTAATCCTCTCGTTGATCGAGTGGTTATACCTTGAATGGTAACATTATCGCCACCAAGATTAATTATTAGTCAGGCGAGGTGCAGGGGTATTAATGATATTGGCAGACTTTCAGCCCAGACATACACATTAGGGTATAACAGGCGACATTTTGCTGTTTCCACTTGACTAGAAACGGACTGCTTAACCCACATCAGCATTGATGCCACAGCTTAAGCATATTCCTAGGAATCAATTAGTTCGAACAATGGTACATAAGTAGAATATTCCATTATTTCAAATACGATTAGAGCGTTGGTGTTTTTGTAAACCTCTAGTACAAACCTAACGTTGTAAAAATGCGGAATACAAAAACGAATACATATAATAAAAGAAATTTAAAAAATGCACTTGAACACATGTGTGCAAGCGCATGAACTGGTTTTGTCACGTAAAACATCAGAAAGATGATGAAATGAATATCTCCAAGCTACAAAATAAGCAACATGGAAAAAATATCACAGGAAATGACGTATAAATTGTCTTGGCGTTGAACAAATATACAAACAGATTTATACACAATGTATTATCTTAAGCGTGTTTTATTGACAATGGTGAAAAGTTGTCATGTTGGCCATCCCCATGATTGGCCGGAAGGCTCTTACCATCGCCGACAATCATTTAAAGCGTAATGATTGAATGTCTCATTTTAGAAAACAAGTATTTCAGTTTTTTTACACGACGCGATTGCATAGTTTATCTAATGACTAACTTTATAATGCCATTTTATATGCGTAATTCATAAGTAAGCTATAAACGGCTCATGAATGTTCGGTTCTTTCGCTGCGCACCTTGTATAGAATTATTTATTGTTTGCAGAAATAATACTGTTTAAATGTAGCTGCTTCCTTTTGCTCAGCGTCAAGGTTTTAGACTTTCAGGGTATAATAGTAACACGCAATATTCATTTTCCACTCGGGGATCTTCCACTCCCGAGAGTACTTGCGTAGCGTATTTAGCAAACTGCCTGCCTCTTCACAAGTAACCTGTGCAAAAAAAGAATATGTACCTGTTGTCTTATCTTTCACTAAGCCAGCTAGACACACAAAACCGGGAAAATAATTTGCATCGACCGATTGGACAAGTGTCTGAGTGTTCTCTATGACCTCTTCTGGTGGGTCAGCCATGGTGAACCAGTTTGATAGGCTCGCCCCACATTCGCAAATGAATAAATATATGAACTGCTTTTGAATTAGGAATTACAGGCAAAAAATTGCTTTCCTATTGAACAATTTATTCAAATAGCAAAGTAATGTTCTAATTGATTTAGCTAACATATAACTTCAGTGAACCTGGAGAGCAGGCTGGTTTCAGGAAAGGTTACTCTTCAGTGGTGGACATTCATGCCATTAAACAAGTGATTGAGAAATTAGCGAAGAACAACCCCTCTCACTATGTTTCATTGAAAAATAATTGCATTTAGACAATATTTAAAAGACGTTGCTACAGGGATACACATTTCTGGATGAAGAGCCGTAAATAGGCAACGAGACCGCTTAAGCGAAACAATTAATTTGTGCGTAATGAGTGTGGAAAGCTGGTCACTGCGTATATCATGCTTGTGTCAAGGGTTAGACGCTACGTTACAAAAAAAGGAAAGCTGGCCGAGAAGTTGAATTGTATTAGCGAAGCTACATTTTCTGATGAATTCAACACCTTCGGAGGCGAGCACTTTGGCTAGGGATTTGAAATTATCAAAGTACAAGAAAATACGAAGTCATCATGTAGATAAAACTGACAAGTTTTACAAATGAGGCCACGAAGAACAATCTTCCTGGTTCTTTCAATTATGGCGAGACCGTTCAATAGGCTGATAGGTAAGGTTCTGAATTTGTAGAAGCCCTTGGCATTAAAAAGGTAGTCTTTTCACTGTTGGCTTCATGCATTGATATTGGCCAGTAACCGGAACAAACATCTAGATTAGAGACGGATTGCCCTCCTTGCAAAGATAAAATATCATTAATGCAAAGCGCCAGATACACAAATTCACAAGTGATCCTAATTATGGCGTGGTGAAAAAAACAACACAATTTCCCCGACTTATCAATATTCTGCTTTAAAATATGAGGTATGATCAAAAACTACAGTAAGGGCATTCTATAAGATCAAGCAAGCGTTCTCGGTCGCCCAGTTGGAGGTCCACTAGTTTCAATACCGGGACAGCTCACAAGACAAGTACGATATAGCACTTAATCTGCTTCTCAGCACTCTATAGAGAGAGCGGTCGGAAGTCGATAATCAGTCCTACGATGGGCTTGCCATTTTCTCGTCACCAGGTGCAGCCAGCGCGTCAAACCAGCAACCACGATATCCCCCTTGGCCAGAGACCTTCAACGGATCTACGACTTATGTGCTGCAAACGCCTCGCACCATACGGAAGCATTGCTGGGGCACTGCCTCCTCTTCCGTTCCATCCTCATTACGACAGCAGTTATAACCACCGCTTCCCCAGTACAAGCATCGATACATTAAAACTCGTTCGTAAGTATAGAGGCAGCCCTAAATGAGAACCTTGTTACGATACGTTATTTAAGTTTGAGGGAATAGGCCAACCCCCTTCCTATCGTCGAGCGGAACACCATACAACGACCCCAAGGCTGAACACCTTGCCCACTGCGGTGTTCAGGGCTTGTGCCTAGAAACTACGCTATCATATGCCTAAAATCACAGCCCGTCCCATTTGTCATGCTGATCGCTGATTTCAGCATCTGTACCGACGATCCTTGGCTACCCTATATACCATCGTCATCCAGCCGTCAACGTGAGCCAGCATCACTACGCTGAACACTTTAGTTCATGATACGCCCCATATTTCTGTTAGTCAGGTGGCACCAGCTCCATTCGCCCTGCAAAATCTGCTTCAGAATGAGGCAGCGTGCCAAAACGCACTTGATGCAGTGGCCACCGCGACAGAAGGGCTCCATCGCCTTTGCAAGTGAACACTGAGCCGGATGCTCCCGCTTCCCTCGCCTAGGCCAGAAACCCACATATGAGCAATCAAGCATAGTATTCGAATAGTAATGCACGAGCCAGCTCCACGAAGCCACTTGGCAGAAACTGGCGTTGTGTGGTGTCTTCACCAGGCACACAGGCCATGCAAAACAAGAGTCACAGGAAAGTTCTGCAGACTGTTCTTCAACTTTTACCAGGTACCATTGACGTATGAAGGATTAGCAGCAATCAGAGCCTCAAATCACCATCAGCAAGCAAACGCTGACGAGCACACGGACTTGGAGTCCATTAGCGACGGGCATACGTTAGCAGCAGAAACCTCTACGTCAAGTAAAACATACAGTTTCGTCTCCCTGCTGCCTGCGGAGCTCCATGACCCATACAGCCATTTTATTTGTCATCATAATTGGCCCAAACCAACCATTTCCACAAACTCAGTTTTATGCAAGTCATCATGCCTCGGACGCTGGCGCAAATGTCGCGAAGCGTTCTGTGTGTCATCAACTAAAACAGATTCGGATTGCATCCCAGAACGGTGCTCCCAAATTTTCGCCTGAGCGCCTTCGGGTTTGTTACCGGTCTCAACTGCCATGTAAAATCAAAATTGCGAAAAGTGGTACTACGCAAGACACACAGACATCCCACGAAATCACGACACAGTACCCCGTTAGCACCTACGCCATCAGTGAACATCTTGCGGTACGGTGGAAGAATTTTAACTGTTGACCCCTTTTGTCCCCTATGGTAAAATAACTATAAGGTGCACTCAGCCATGACTGCATGAGTGCCGTGACCTTAACACCAACATGAACCAGACAGCAGCTAATCGTGTACGTGCCTTCCGGGTGGCCGGCGGGCTGTCGTTAGACCTCAGCGTTCCCACGGTACTTTGAATGTAGCTGAACTGTGAGCCCAATCATACAAAGTTCATGTTTCCTTGCCAGACTCGTGTTATGATCACTTTAAACAGTGTGGACATACTGTGTACCCAGTTCTCGTGCCTTTATACAGTCTGCAGATAATGTGCGTATTTTACTTCGTATACACACTTACATTTAGCGCTTTTCTCCCTCTAGCCGTAACACTATCTAAAAAATGCAGGTACACCAAAGCACTTATAAGTGGTGAAGGCCGCATAACTTGAACGCCGCTGAACGGGCCTTCGAGTTATGAACTTTACGCTGGCAAGCGAGCGCGTTGACATGCTTGACATTCTAGATAGCACAATGCCTCTGAACTTCATGAAATTCGTGACGTCATGCTACCTTGCCCGACTCCAATAGATTAATATGGGGATTCCCTCGAGTACACCGCGGGGATTTTCACGTCACCGTTTTTTTCGCGCCGGGCTTCAGAATGGAAGTGTCGGTCCGAGAAGCATGATGTCTTAAAGCGGAGTGTACGGGCCACAGGCCTGCTATCTCAGAGGTGCTGGTTTTCAGATTGGGTAAGACACTCATATTCTAAGTGTGGGGTCGTAGATTCAAAACTCATTATCGCGAACGTTGTTTCTTATGAATTTATTCTGTTTTTAGAATATTTTATTTATAGCAATCGCGGAGGGAAGCCTAGAATGTAGACGAGAGCTTGCGCAGACAGGTTAACAAAGAAGCTGGAGAACAAGTTAAGGACCGCACAAATGGCGATGGAACGAAAAATGCTAGGCCTAACACTAACAGGGAGGAAGAGTTGTGTGGATCAGAGAGCAAACGGGGATAGCAGATATTCTAATTGACATTAAGAGAAAACAATGGAGCTGGGTAGGCTATGTAATGCGTAGGTTGTAAAGAGGTGGACCATTAGAGCTACAGAATGAATACCAAGAGAAGGGAAGCGCAGTCGAGGATGGCAGAAAATTGGGTGATGTAGTTGGGAAATTTCGAGGCACAAGTTAGAATCAGCTAGCGCAGGACAGGGGTAATTGGAGATCGCAGATTAAGACCTTCGTCCTACAGTGGACATAAATTAAGGCTGATGATGATGATGGCGTGATTGCTGGGGCTAGCTGCGGGTGCTGCATCTACGTCTTCATTCAAATAAAACCCCGCTTTAAAGGGCGATTATGGTGAAGGGACATTGGCTGAAACGGTTATCGCCGCCGCCGATACGAGTCAGGCAATACAAGCTTCGCTAAAAAAAAAAGAACTCATTTTACGATGAACGAAATCTTGAATCATCATTACTGAAGATCAGACGACTTTTTGGTTTACGTGTAAGAGGAATTTTTCGCTAGTTACGGCACAAATCATCCTAACAAAAGCCGTTTCCAATTAGTACACCAGAAAGAAATGATGGAGAGCCTAGCAGCTCTACTGCATATCTTTATAAACGGTAGTAGCATTTTCACGCATATCCTAAAATGTTTTTTTCAAGCGAAGCTTGCATTGACTTACAAGTTTCGATGGCATTGTAGTCACGCAAAAACTCAAGTCAGCAAGAAAGAAAGAACGAAATGAAGGAAGAAAGAACAGGTGCAGGGAAAGCTGCGCAGGCGCCGGATCACATGACGCGCGTGACCAATCAGGGTCTTTTGGTGCGTCACGGGTAGGGAAAGATAACGAAAAGGGGTTGTCTTGCGCTCTGCCGAGCTTCTCTCACCTCAGATCAGTTTCGGCGACTGAACAGGAAATCCTTGCGGGGTGCGTTCCGCCGAGAAGCGAGCTGCGTTTGAGCAACAGCGCCGCGAACTCGCTCGGGAAAGCGTTCCTCGTCGACGTGCCGATTCTAGCGTGAGGGCTTCCGAATCCCAGGCGAAACATCAGTGCTGTCTTGCCCACCAGGAAACCGACAATGGTGGTGCACGCCTCGGCAACGCTAGCGCCAACTACCCTGGTGCGACTGGTACGTTTGAATGCGTGTTTCTCAACCGGAACTTCAGAGCCAGGTGCACTGCGTATGACCAGTTGTGGTTCAAGCACAACGTGGTACTAAACAGTGCGATTCGTTCCGAGTAATACAGAAGAAACACACGATAAGTTTTGGTTACCCCCATTTGCACGTGAAGAGAGGAGCTGCTGATTTTTTCATTCAAGTGACAACAGACAGCACATAATACTGCTGCAGAGCGGTATTTTGACAAATGAATTTCTAGGAGTGGCGTAGTCAATTCTGCTGAAAAGATATATTGAATATTTACAACAGAGTTCGTGTTCGAATAACCTATAGGGGCATTTATTAAGGCGAAAGCCTTATATGTCTGATCATTCAGCGGATCTTTAACGTCCTTGCGCGAAAACCGTGTCGTCGACGCGAAGTCGTACTTAGAAAAAGTTTATTTCAACAAAAGACGATACAAACACTGATTCACAATGACGGTAGAGTTCCACTAGGACTATAACATATACAAAGTATGGAGCACTGTATACACGGCATGCTTTCGAAGAAATGTCCCAGTTCACGCTCACTAGCATATAACCACATAGACCCACGGAAACCAACAGATACAAATAAACTAATTGTGACATTATGTAAAATGATGTTGAGTGTATGCACTGTACACAATGGTTATAAGTGACAGAGGCACTTTACATAATTTTTAGTGATGCTATGAGATGTGTATTTACAAATAAGGATCACGCATGACAGATCACGCGCACACAGAAATCACGGGCACGTATACATACTATACAGAGTGTTCCAGCTATCGCGCAGCACGATTTTAAAAAAGAGGAACGGCGTTACGCGAAGCAAACCTAGTGCGTATTGTTTGCAGTACAGTGGAGTAGCCGCCAGTATATCTTTCGTTACTGAGATTTAATTAGGTAATTGTAATTAATTATCCAACTCGAGAAGCACTGTCCTAATTATCAAAGGGTCAATGAGAAAATTGTAGAGCAACATAAAAAACTTCCGATACAGTTTTCTTTGCTCAATACGTGCTACATAAAAGTGTTTTTTCCGAGTGTGAAAGACACCCGCGAATTCATGCTGAACTGCTGCGCGACTGGCCGCTCGAGGCACTTTGCGTGTATTCGCGGGCTTCTTTCACGCTCGGAAAAACACATTTATGTAGCACGTATTGAGCAACAGAAAGCAGTTTTGGGAGTTCTTCATGTTATCTACAATTTTCTCATTGACACTTTGGAAATTAGTAGAGTACTTCTTGAGTTAGATAACTAATTACAACGACCTAAATAAATCTCAGTAACGAAAAAAATACTGGCGGCTACTCCACTGTACCGGAAACAATACGCACAAGGTTTGCTTCGCGTAACGCCCTTCCTCTTTTTTTTTTTTTTGAATCGGGCTGCGTGATAGCTGGGACACCAGGGGCGTAGCCAGAAATTTTTTTCGGGGGGGGGGGGGGGGGGGGTTCACCGGCCCGACCGGGGGGGGGGGGGGGGCAAGCTTCTGCTTTCCTCTAGGTCACGTGATCGATAATAAATGTCGGTAGTTTAAGCACACTCTATACATGTATATCAACGACATGGGACGGGGACCCCCCACTCGCGTGTGCGTGTGCTTGTGAAAAAATTAAGTAAAAAGTAAAGTAAGCTCAGTAAATACAGTAAGTACGACAGGTACAGTGGGCGTTTGGGGCAACGGTCTCTCATCGCGCCACTGAATGGACCAGTCTTCGAAAACGCATCATTGAGACGACCCGTGCGATCGGAGAAGACATCATTAATTGTTAATTTCCGTTAAGCGTAGATGGCGTCGTCCTCGTCGGGGCGAAGTGCGTTTCACAAGTCAAGGACGGCTATACGCGTGAAAATGCACGTGTGACCAGGCTATACCTGCTCACATAGCAATAGCTTGTTCGCTGCGTCTTTGCGGTAGAAAACTTAAATAGGCGCAAAAACGCGTAGGGCTTTTTTTTTCGAAGCTTTCGTCGCCCTGCTCCCTCATACGAGAGGGTTGCATTTCCTGCGGCAAGTGCAAGCGCCGCTGTGTCTTCCGCTGTGTGCGAGCGTGCAGCCGTAATTTGCCTTTACGTAAACAGATTCAGAATTGTACAGAATATTTCACCGCACAGCATATATATATGGCATGTGTACGCATTTTAAGTAGTGCGTGCAACTCATTTCTGCTTCACTTACGCCGGTGCAAACAGGAAGCGGCTTTGTACCTCACAGAATCTGTGACGGTACAATCTGTGACGGAATTGGTGTACTAGTGATGCAGGAATGAACTCTGGTATTGTTCAGCACATAGTGCACATAATCAATTTCTCAGGACGCGTGAACTCCGACGAGAACTGTCAGCGCCTGCAACAAGAGTTTACTTACGCTGTACTGCGCACAGCAGTAATTCATGCTTGTCGGCTGTCTGCTTCCTGCATTCTATTGCGACTCGGTGGAATTTCACTGCTGTCATCAACCCCTACGTGTGTACATTGCTGGTTTGGGATTCCACAACTGAAACAGCAACTACCAGCCTTCCGTAATTGCTGGTTTGTGATTCAACAACACAACAGTAATTACCAGCCTTCTGTAGGGGCGCAATCGCAAACAAGAGACGTTTCTCGCGCAGACTAAGCCTACGTTCACACTTGGGAAGCGGCAAACGGGCGGAAAGGCCAAAGCGGCCGGAAAATTTTTTCCGTGCCTGTACAAGTTGTTCACATTTGTTTTGCTACCGCCGCGGCCACCGCTGCCGTTTTCGTCCAGATCCATCTCGTCTGCGTACGTTTGTCGGCGTGGTGGCGCTCATTATCGCATTATGTCGAGCGGTATGTTCATTCTTTGACCCACGTACCGTCATCAAAAGTGATCATTTTACGCAACTTCGCGTGTCATCGGCGACCTTCGGTAAATTCCTCGTTGGCGTTCCGTAATTCTCCGCACACGGGCGCGGTAGCGCTGAGTCACAGGTTGGTGCCTATGCGTGATCGAGAATATTTCTTTAATAGCTTTTATTTACAAGTTGTAATAACATTTCATCATTTCGTATTGTCGGCGCCTCCAGGGCACCAAAGGGGCAACGGGAACACCACAGCTAAAACCCGGGCTGGCCCTTGTGTTGGGGCTCGCCAAAGCCTGCGCGTCCTACGTGAGACCTACGCTCCCAATCTATCGTCGCGACGAGAAAAGCACCCCGCGACTTCTGCAACAAAGCGTACACGTGCGAGGAGAATTATGGAGCGCCAACAAGGAATCTGCCTAACTATTGTCGGCCGTGGAAGTGGAAGAAGAAATGGCTTTTATACTTCTACTTACTTGTTTTCTATAGAAATGGACAATGAATAAACGGAAGACGCGGACACCTCGGAAACGGCGGTGGTGGGTTCGCCTGGCTTTGCAAAAGCGCGAGAAGTTGGGTCACGCCAAGGCTTCGTTGCCGCACCTCCGGTCGCGCGACGTTGAATACTATCGCGAGTATTGCTGACAGTACGTTTTAGTGCCACTCTTGTCGTAGAGCAAGGGCTGGTTCTTGATCGCGTCGATCAGCATTACAGCCTACACTTCTGGTGCCATGTTCAATTTTACGACCGGTTGTTTACATGCTAGTGTAGCTTGCAGTGAAGCAGAACGACTTTCCGCCGCGTTTCCGCTTCGCCATGGCGAAAAAATCGGCCCGAGACTGATTTGGCTCGCAGCCTGTTTTTCTGCCTGTTTTGCCGCCTAGGCGGGCGGATTTTTGCAAGATTTTGCCGCTTCCTACAGCTTCGAGACCAAGTGTGAACGTAGCCTAAGATCCTGCGCGAACGCGGCCTAACCGGCACCTGAAGGGAAGCGGCGGAAATGTATACCGGAGATTTCGACCACCTGGGGTCTTTAACGTGCACCTAAATCTAAGTAAACGGGCCTCGAGCGTTTTCGCCATCATCTAAAATGCGGCTGCCGCATTTGTTGCTTCATTTGTTGCACATTTGTTGCTTCAGAATGCGGCCGTCACTTTCTCGCCCAAAACTTCACAGAGTTTAAAAGCCTTTACGAACACCGTGACAGTTTTTTCCATATGCAGACAGGATTCGCTGTAAATTACCAACCAAACGGAAGCGCCCAGGAATGAAATTGTGATAGTAGCACCGGTTTCATGAATTAGGTCAGCGCGAAGCGACGAAAACAAAGGGGGGGGGGTGTAAGTGGGGGGGGGGGGGGTTGCGGAAAATTTTCGGGGGGGGGGGTTGAACCCCCCCAACCCCCCCCCCCCCCCCCTGGCTACGCCACTGTGGGACACCCTGGATATAATAAATAAATACTTTTGATGGCCTGGCTACAAGAACCAGGCTGATCGGAAAATAAGCCGTATGCGTCCATTAACCACCGACGGGAAACTTCATCACCATTGTCGAAGGAATTTCTCTTTCCCAAGAAAGAACAACTCCTCTGACAGAAAGCACAGTAGCTGGGAGCAGAGCCTCTCTAGAAGGGAAACAGAGCGCAGCGGCGATGTCCCATGGCGACTGCCTCGCAGCGGTTACGCCATAAACAAAATGCTCCCGCAGCAATTAAAAGCATCGCGAAGCGGCCACGGGAGGAACGACCAGATGTAATAAAACGGTTAGCTCCAAGGCCACGGAAACCAGCATGCACGGCCCTCCAAAATACCCTAGCAACGACACATTGCAGCAGCACCTGCTTGTTGGATTCTTGAAAGGGGCAATTGGGACACAACGCGAAAGCGTACAAGATGACGACTCGGTGTGGTAATTTAGTTACTAAACCGACCTGGCGTCGGGTATTACCTATATGCTCACGCAACAATTGTTGATGATGAAGATGATGATTCCTCAATCAATGGCACAACCCACTGTGGGGGATAGGCCACGAACCGGGTGATATTATGATAGAAATTTAAATTAAATTGACCTATAAATATTTAAGTAATAAAACTAAAATGAACGAATAATTGAAGATTAGAAAGCAAACGATAATAAAATAATCAAGTAGTCTATACTAAGCCTTGCCTGGATAGGAATAGTAATATGAATTTATTAATAAATCAAATACAGTAAAGGAGAGACGTAAATTTTGAATAATAATAATGATAAAAATAATAAAATTGTGATTTTGTGACTTTACTTTTTGAATTTTTTAAATCTATAATTTATTGAAGTATAAATAAATCAATCACAGAATTGGAAAATAATAATAAGGCAATCTTTTTGTGTCACATAGAAAATTATAAATGGCTCGGCAAACGTTCCCGTGGCTATATCCTAACACCCTGGCTCCAAGTGAGAGCACAACTGAACTGCTTAACGGCTGTCCTAGATTACGAAGTGGGATTTCCAAACATCGTTGTCGATGATTAGAGAACCGTCGACACGATAATAAAAAGTGATCGATAGATTCTGGTTCATTGCAGAGGTAGCATAATGGGGATGCCGCCTGACCCCATCTGTGAAAGTAAAAAAAAAATAGGTGGGGAAAACGGCAACGCAGTCTTGTAAATGTTACTCCGAATTGCCGCTAGGACATCACTGTCGGTTCCAAGAATAATTTAGATGTAGAAAGTCTCTAGATTTTTGCTAATGCGAGGCTTTTCTTGTCTTCGGTCAAAGAAAACTGTCTATATCTGTCTGCAGTGATATACGCCGTTCCCGGCAGCACAGATATCGCCGGACGTTTTAAAGGAGCTCTCGCTAAAGAATCATCTATTTCATTAGGTTGGATGTTTCGGTGGCCTGGTACCCATGCTAAATGAACTTTAGGTGGGGTGGAGCTAATGTATAAAGCGTGTTTAAAACTGTTGTGACTGAAAAAGTGTGCGTAGCCATCGTAAGGGCCCTTAGCAAGTTCCGCCCTTACTTGTACGGTCGCCCGTTTGACATCGTCACAGATCATCACGCCCTTTGTTGGCTATCAAATTTGAAAGACCCATGTGGCCGCCTTGCCCGATGGGCTCTTCGACTTCAAGAGTTCGACATCAACGTCGTCTACCGCTCTGGCCGCAAGCACTCGGATGCTGATGCTCTGTCACGGTCTCCTCTGCCTACCGACCTTAATTGCCTGTCAACACTCACACCCATCGTCTCGCCTCTCACCATCGACAGAATTGCTTCAGAGCAGCGCCACGAACCCTGGATAGTGGCCCTCCTCAACGTACTTTCTGACACGCCCACGCTGCCAGCCTCTCGCGCACTCCGCCGCCAAGCTGTTTCACTTCAC
>NW_023606118.1:0-19304 GCF_013339745.2 Dermacentor silvarum
GGAAGAGGACGCTGATTACGGCCGCCATCGTGGCTGATCCTTTTCAAAGTGCAGAGGATATCCGAGAAGCGCTCTCGCTCACGGTATCGTCTGAGACTGTAAGAAGAAGGCTGAGTGAGCTTGGCCTGCAGTCTTTCGTAGCAGCACAGAAGCCCTGCCTCTCAGACAGCCAGCTACAAGAACGACTCATGTTCGCTACAGCAATGAAAGATTGGACAACAGAGAAATGGGGCGATGTCATCTTTAGCGACGAGTCAACTTTTTCCACGCGCTGGGACCAACGGAAGCGGGTTTGGCGTCCACTAAACTGCAGGTGTGTTTACAGTGTATTGGCAGTTAATTCACGAAGCTAATTCTGCATCACAACATGTTTCACGTAAAATGAGCTTTTGGACATTACGAGATTTTTCTGTAGTGGTATTATGTTGAAAACATTAACGATTGTTTCATAGTACTACTTACTCTGAAGCTAATTAAAAGCTGCCAGTGGGTCTTTCAGTACTATCTAATGATGTTTGCACGTTTTCTATTGCAACTCTATAACAGCATTATAAAGTTCATACGCAAGAGGAATCGCAACATTTTTAGACGCGCCGCTGGAACCCAATTGTATGCTATTTCTTGCAGATATCTGCCTAATTACACACAGAGTGTTCTATCCAGTGGACGGTGTTCCGTGAGCGTGTGGGGAGCAATCAGCAAAGATGGCCTTGGTCCCCTTGTGCGTCTGGAAGGGCCCTTCACTGCGTCACGGTACTGCGACGTCATCACTAGACACCTCGTTCCGTATGCGCTGGACGGTCCCTTCAGCGACGGCTGCTATTTTTTTCAACACGACCGCAGCCCGATCCATAAAGCACGTATCGTCCAGTCATTGCTAGAAGAACATGCTGTTTGCCAGCTTGAGTGGCCTCCACGTGGCGCCGAATTGAATCCCATAGAAAATGTCTGGGGCATGTTGAAGAAACGGCTGTCCACACGAGCCAACCGCGGCCGCACGGCCGATACGCTGTGGCAAGCGATCGCACAAGAATGGGAAAGCCTGCGCGGTCGACCGGAGATTACTGAATCTTTGTACGAGTCGATGCCCACACGCATCAATAAGGTGCTAGAAAACGGCGGACATTTCACTTCCTACTAGATCATTGAGAGACCTATGTTTCATGACACTTCTGTAAATGTCTTGTGAATAAATTCATCCCCTTCAGACACGAATTATGATGCACTGTCTGCAAATGCGTCAAATGCGCATGGCATCATTTCAAGACGCTCACTATTACATTCCAAGAAAGAAGACGAAGCAATGTGCTGTTTTGTGTGAGTTTCAGTAAAAAAAATTAATTAGCGTATAACTCATTATCTAATTATTCTGAAATTGTCAGCTTCAATGCTTGCATAAAAAGAATCAACTATTAGGCCCGAAACGCATGCACACTTGCTTTTTCGGTTGTATTCGTGTCGACCGGAGAAAAAAAATACTCTTGACGTTGGTCTTGGAACGCGGCACGTCGAACGATTGTCTAACATGGTAGTGTTTCCAGCAAAGTGATCATCTGCAGCGATACGCAGGACAATGAAGTTAACTGACCGCTAGTTGTCCCATCAGGAAGCGGACACGAATGTGCACACTGAGTTTTAGGTCATTTGAAGAAACACGTGGCGTGGGACGCGCCTCCGAAGTTCGAGTCCCCAAACGAGGACGCCGTGTCGCAAAGGGTTATAAAAAGAGTCATCGCACCCGATTATTTCTTATTTTTCTAAATGTAACCACTATAGCAGCGCGGTGGTTCGGGCTTTGCGCAGCAAAACCTGGGCGCAGGCGATCAAATCCCGGCCGCTACTGTCACTTAGCGATGGGGGAGGAACGGAAAAATTCTGCCTACTGACTAAGCATCTGTGTCCCATGGCTGCCTCACCGCTCACTCACGCACTCACGAAAACAAAAAAAAAGCGTGGCTACGCGAAAATAGAACTGATAACAGCCGAAGAATACGCTGTCTGATTACTTGTACTGATATTCTGCTCTCAAAATATAAGCAAGTAGCCCTGGCTAACAAAGAGCGCGTCACGTTGAAAGAGATAGGTAGAAAATATTTGCGCACAGTGCGAAAATAGACAGGCCATAGATTTAAGGAGGGATGCGTCTTCAACGTAGCGCTGCTGTCGATCGCTGGTGACGTAGCGGGAGTGTCGCGAAGAGGCTCTTGGCCACGCGCTCGCGTGGTCCGCAAACTTTTGTGGTTGACTGTACATACGATCTAAACGCGCATGGCTGTTTCCCTGAAAGTGCGTGACACGCACATCTCGCGTCCCCATCATGCACTCAGCCACGTCCTCCAATTCCCATTCAGTAATTAACTCGGCCAAAATGTCCTGACTTTTATCGCTCTTTAGGCCACGATTTGACCTATCTCTGGAATTGAGAACACAATTAAAATCACCTAACAGCACCATATGCTTATCAGAAGACAAGTGCTCCTTTAACTTTGAAAAAAAATGCGACCGATCTTCTGGCACATTTGGCGCATAAATGCACACCACACGCCATTCAAGCCCACTCAATACAAAATCGCACGAAACTAACCGGCCCGATGAACATGAAAAAATACCTTGCACCGCGAGACCCGATTTCTTAACAAACAATACGCAACCCGCCGACGCCCCTATGGCGTGGCTCACTATCGCGTAATATCGCGACGTAAACCGCTGCACCATGCTCCGTGTCTCCTCGTCACCATCCACTTTTGTCTCTTGCACTGCTAACACGTCAAGGTCATGGTCCACCAGGAGCCTGAACACTTGGCTCTGCTTTCGCTTGGCGGCCAGACCTCGAACGTTTAGCGTAGCCAGTCTAAGCGTCGGGTTGGGAGCCATGGCTGTCTAGTGAAATGAGTTTGGGCCCGGAGCATGGTGCTTACCTTTAGCGTCTAGCGCTCCGCTAGACGCCCCCAGGCCCACCCTGTGGACCGGTGCCACTGGAGAGCGGTGGTGGCTTGTTGTCAGTCTTTTTTTCCGCTGTATCAATGTTGGGACGTGGCTTGTAGCTGCTGCGCCTGCCCACAGATGTCTTCGAAGGCGGCCCGTCCTCGCTTCTTCCTTGGTTCGCTGCGTTGCTGCCTGCAAGCTGTTCAAGAGGACGTTTGACAGAGGCTCCGACGTTGCTGCCCGTTGCGTCGTTCTTTTCCGACGGGTCTTCCACTGTCTGCATTTGCACACATGCATCCACTGAGTTGCTTGTGCTTTCTTCCTTAGTCTTGCCTGCGGTATCTTCTGCCCCTCTCTCGGTAGCCTTGTTATCCACTGGTGCCGCCGCCTCGACAGCCGGTGCAAGCGAACCGTCTGCCGCACTTGGGATTGCCTGGTCTCCTGCCCCTTTTGCGGCATCCTCGGCCTCGGCCACATCCATCACCAACTGCGCGGCGTCGTCACCCTTGGCCGGCCCGGTCGCAGAAGCGTACGTGCGTACGCACTGGTCTTCCGAGTGACCAAACCTGCGGCATTGTGAGCACCGAGGGACCTTGCACTCCCGACGTACATTGACCAGAGCCATGGCAGCGTAAGCACTGCATTGGGCGACCAGGCACGACAACAAGGGCCAGCTAGTTCACCTGCGACCCTGATTTGGTGTGGGAGGTCTTCCAGCTTCACGCCGCTCTTGAGCTTGAGCAACACGGAGCGGGTAGTCGTCCCCTTGTCGCTGATTCCTTGTACCCGCCACCGCTCTCGGGTGACCTGAACGACCTTTCCAAAGGCCGCCAGCGCCGTTCTCACATCTTCGTCAGCCACACCATGTATTAGCCAATGAAGACGCAGCCGTACCTGCTGGTCTTGGGGGTCAACCACGATGCAGCGCCGCCCCTTTACCTTGAGCTCCTTGACGTCCAGCAGCCGTTTCGTGGCGTCGGCGTTGTTCATGGTCACCGCCCAGACGTGGTTGATCTGGTAAGCCCCAAGGGCAAGCACCTCCGGCAGCAGTCCTGTTGGGCCGAGAGCGTCCCGAAAATCCTCCGCTCTGTAGGGTCTGGCTCGTACGTCACCGTGCTAAAACACGGTGTTCAGCACCACGCGTCCTTTTGGCAGGGGATAGCCTGTGTCGTCTTCGCAGTTCACCCTGTTTCCGCGGCCAACTAGGGCGCCGCTGTCGCCTGCTCCATTGGAGCCCATGACTCTGCTGACCGCTCAGCTCGATCGGCTGCCGGAAGCAGAATGACCAGTCGGCCATCCTGACACGGCGAAACCCCCTTGAGAAGAGAGGGCAATGAGCGGCGCGTCTAGAGGGATATAAAAATGCAAAACTTGTGTCAGAAGTGGGATTCGAACCCACGCCCACATGCGTGGACCAGAAGCCTCGTTCAACCCGCATGGCTGGGCAAGGTTTCCCTTCAGTCTGGCCCCTTAAACCACTCGGCCATCCTGACACGGCGAAACCCCCTTGAGAATAGAGGGCAACGAGCGGCGCGTCTAGAGGGATATAAAAAAATGCAAAACTTGTGTCAGAAGTGGGATTTGAACCCACGCCCACATGCGTGGACCAGAAGCCTCGTCCAACCCGCATGGCTGGGCAAGGTTTCCCTTGAGTCTGGCGCCTTAGACCACTCGGCCATCCTGACATGGCGAGACCCCCTTGGGAATAGAGGGCAATGAGCGGCGCGCATAGAGGGATATAAAAAATGCAATACTTGTGCCAGAAGTGGGATTCGAACCCACGCCCACATACGTGGACCAGAAGCCTTGTTCAACCCGCATGGCTGGGCAAGGTTTCGCTTGAGTCTGGCGCCTTAGACCACTCGGCCATCCTGACATGGCGAGACCCCCTTGAGAATAGAGGGCAATGAGCGGCGCGTATAGAGGGATATAAAAAATGCAAAACTTGTGCCAGAAGTGGGATTCGAACCCACGCCCACGTACGTGGACCAGAAGTCTCGTTCAACCCGCACGGCTGGGTAAAGTTTCCCTTGAGTCTGGCGCCTTAGACCACTCGGCCATCCTGAGAGGGCGAAACCCCCTTGAGAATAGAGGGCAATGAGCGGTGCGTACTATAGAGGGATATAAAAATGCAAAACTTGTGTCAGAAGTGGGATTCGAACCCACGCCCACATACGTGGACCAGAAGTCTCGTTCAACCCGCACGGCTGGGTAAAGTTTCCCTTGAGTCTGGCGCCTTAGACCACTCGGCCATCCTGACACTTTTTTTTTCTTTATTGCCTGCTTGGCACAATACAGGGAAAACAATAATATAACATCATGTTAAAAATGCTAACTTGTCTATAGTTAGCATATGTGGGCTAAAAACGCTTTAGGGCCAAGAGTTCGCCCAGAAAAACATACCAATCAGGTTTTTCATCCTGCTGCTTGTATACATCTCGTAAATACGCAATGCTTTCGTTGAAGTTGTCTCTGGCTGACCTTGGGTTTACATCCTCATTGCGCACTGACATTCTGGTTTTCCATACACTGTGCATTACTAGAATCATTAACATATCATAGGGCACACTTTCGCTGTCGACCGGGAGAAATCGAATTCCATAAGGTGTGAGCGGCAGTTCCTTTTTTAAAGTTCTTTGGAGGATGTCCCATAGAAAGACAGCATCGCCACAATCGAGAAACATGTGCTCGATGGTTTCGGGCCTTTTGCATATTATACAATTTACCGACCACGGCACGAATATGCCTTTTTCTTGCAACCACGGTTTTGTAGAAAGTGTGCCGCTATGTAGCATGAAAAAAAAAAGTTTTGATCGACGACCGGATGGCCATTCTTTTAACCCTTTTCAAGACATTGCTGCCAGGTCCTGGCTTGTACAACGTTCGATACAAAGGCACGGGCATCATCACGTCGATTAGGTCTTTGTACAGACGTTTTCTTTTAACATCGCTCAGATATTCCATTGAAAATCTGACTTTTAACAATTGGAAGGCGGCAACAATTTCGTGCATGTATCCACGAATGCTGGGTTGCATAATGGCACGTGACGACACAATAACATCTGGCAAAGCGTTTGCTAGTCTTACTTGCAAAACGGTCCTCAAAAATATATTCGTTTGATCGCGAAAAAAAAAGAACCTAGAGACAATTTGTCTCACAAACAAATGAATCAAGTCCAGTCCTCCGGACCGCACTGGAAGAAACAGGTTGGTGCGGCTCACCCTTTCCCATGATGAATTCCACACAAAGACTGCTAACACTCTATGCAGTCGTTGAATTCCTAAACGCGACATGTGCAGTGCTTGCAAGACATACCATACCCGAGCAATAATGAAAATGTTGCACACTGTGGCTCGGGAAAAAATCGATAAATCCCGTCCACCCCATTTTTTTGTTTTTTCGCGAGCTTTGTCTGTCTCCTCTTTCCAGTATTCTTGTGTGTCCTTGTAATGTTGGAGTGGTACGCCTAGGTATTTGCTTGGAGTAGTTGCCCATTGGATGTTGGCGTACGTGACCGGTGTGCTATCCCAGTCTCCGTGCCAAAACCCCTGACATTTTTCCCAGTTTATTCTACTCCCGGTGTACTGACAGAAAACCGTGGCATCTCTTATAACTTTTGTTACACTTTCTCTATCAGTACAGAAGACAGCTATATCATCGGCGTAAGACAATACTTTGACCTCGCATGCCATGAGGCGAAATCCTTTTATGTGCTCATTTTTAATAATCTTTAAACAAAAGGGCTCTAAGTAAATGCAAAAAAGTAGTGACGACAAAGGGCACCCTTGTTTCACTGAAGAGACAATCTGAATGCTTTCGCTTACTTGTTTGTTTACTATAACTGAAGCAGTGCATTCGGTGTACGACATTTTAACACCTTCCAGTATTATTTTTCCCACATTAACATATTTCAAAATAGAAAACAATATTTCATGTGTGACAAGGTCAAAAGCCTTTTCCAGATCTATTTGCAGCATGGCAACGTGGTTGGCAAATACATCACAACACTCTAAAATATTTCTTGCTACATGAATGTTCGTCGTTATGCTTCTACCTTTAATTCCACATGTCTGGTGTGGTCCGACTATATCTTTAATAAAGCCCTGTAATCTTCTTGCCAATACCTTCATAAATACCTTGTAATCTACGTTAGCGAGGGTAATTGGGCGGTAAGAACCAACCAAGAGTTGTTTAAGCCGGTCGTCTGTTTTGGGAATCAGAATGATATGTGACTGCCGGAAAGAAAGCGGAAGTTTTCCGACGTCATATGCCTCTCGTATCACTGCATGCAGTACTTCAGCCATGCTACTTTTGAATTTCTTATAAAAAGCTGAACCCAGTCCATCGGGACCGGGAGACTTTCCGGGGCTTAGATCATCGATTGCCTTTTCGATTTCCTTTATTGTAATTGATGCTTCTAGAAATGATGTAGCATCCTTATCCAGTTGTGGCATTAGCGGTAGAAAAGCATTTTCAAAACCCTCATTAATTTCTTTCTTTTGGCCAAACAAATTCCGAAAGTGTTCTACAAAAGCATTTTCTATTTCACTTTTCTTATCTGTTACTACGCCTCGGTACTTTATTTCTGTGATTTCGTTTTTTGTCGCGTATCTTTTTTCGTCGCTAAGGGCGCGTTTGGTGGGTGTTTCGCCCATCCACAAACGCTCCGTACGGGCCCGTATTACTGCACCTCTATAATTTTCGATGTCGATAAGCTCAAGCTGTCGCTTGGTGTCTCGAATTTCTTTGCTGCGCAGGCCGGGGGCAACGCTTTCTTGGCTTATCAAGAAGTCCAATTGGGCTTGCAGTTCTTTTCTTGTTTTAGTTTGACGTGCTTAAGTTCAGAAGCTCGTTCTATTGCTTTAATCTTTATCTTTTCTTTGAAAAGCTCCCATCTACCAATAATACACTGGTGCTCTTCTTCTAGTAACTCATTCAGGTTTTCCTTCACGTAGTCCACGAAAGGTTTATCATCCAATAGATTGTCATTAAGTTTCCAGAGCTGCCAATTAAATCTACTTTTTCTTTTTTCTGCACCAAGCGAGAAAGACACTAAACTGTGGTCACTGAAAGAAACATGATTCACCGTGTAATTGATGCACAAGGGCACAAGAGCAGTCGATATGTAAGCTCTATCGAGTCTCGCGTGGCTATTTCCTTGAAAATGTGTGAACTGTGGAATGTTATTATCCGAAAACAAAGAAGCTACGTCATCTAATTTGTGTTCTTGTACTATGGCGCTCAAAAAAATTGCACTTTTATCTCGGATGGGTTGTTTATTTGCTCTATCTTCTGGTGCGCAAACACAATTGAAATCGCCAAGTAATACCACTAGTTTATCGCAAAGCAGGTACTTTTCCATTTCCTCAAAAAACGATCTCCGGTCACGTTCCCTGTTTGGTGCATACGTGTTAATCACCCTCCAATTTTTTCCGGCAAAGGTAAAATCACAAACAATGTATCGACCACTTTGACAAACACTTAGTGAATCTTCAACGATCCCGATAGAATTTCGAAGAAAAAGAGCACAACCTGCCGACAAGCCCACTGCATGGCTTATGCATACATTGTATCGATTTCGGAAGGGTAACACCATGCGATCGCTCTGTTCTTGCGTTTCTATCTTTGTCTCCTGAACTGCTATGACGTCCAGTTCATTTTCTAAGCTGGTACTGACGTCTCCGAGACGCCAGACCTCTCACATTTATTGTCGCTATGCGTAGCTCTGTTCCTGATTTTAACGCCATATTTAATAAGGTGCGGGTTGATCGCATGGGATTACCCGTTTACAATGTGAAGCAGTAAGCATTGTGGAAGACTTACAGCAGACCTTGCAATCACTCCTCTTATGTGGTGCAATGTACGCCATGGGCCTCTTCAATCCGCAAGGCTTCACAACACTTGCACTCAGTCCGACCATAGTCCCCGAAAACTCCCCCGAAGACCACCCACACAGTCCCATGCGGAGACTCAGCGTCAAGGCGGCGGTTTGTCCGCCGACCGTCGCTCGGCCGAAATATTCGGCCGTGGTTTCATTGAGGTCCGCCTTGTGGTCATTTCCTTGAACGGTGGTTCTGTCCCTTCACCTCTTTTGTCCGCCTTTTCCTCGACGCTTTCCTCTAATGGCCGCTTGATGGGCTGTCCACTGGCGCTTTCGACGACTTCCATAGAAGTCTCTTGGTTTTCCGCCACCTTTGTATCTTCGCTGGTAGGTTGGCAGGTGTCTTTTGATGTGGCAGCTTTTACGACTGCCGGACCTTGGTCTTGAGGCTCGCCCGCAGGTGGTTCACGCCTTTCCTCCAGCCTAGATTTGCTGGCTGACAATGTTTCCATTTTTCCGGTTGCGGCGTCACCTGAAGGCTTGGCAGCTTCCTCGGCGTCGGTTTCGTCCGTGAGGAGCTCGGATGGTTCCTCAGCACTCGAAGGCCCTGTGACGCTGGCGTATGTCTTAGGGCAATGTCCTTCTTCATGTCCGAATCTTCGGCATGCGCTGCATTTTGGAACTCTGCAGTCGCGGCGGATGTGCCCCGTCATATGACAGCGAAGGCACATTGGTGCACGACCCGATACGACAACCAAAGCTTGTTCGCCTGCGACGTTCACCTGGTGTGGTAGGTCTTCAAGCTTGACGCCGGCTTTGAGTCGCAGGGACACCAACCGGGTGGTGGACCCCTTGTCAGCAATTCCGTGAACACGCCACCGTTCTCTGCTGATTTCCGTTACTCTTCCATAAGGCAGGAAAGCCACGCGCACGTCGTCGTCTGGAATGTTGTGTAGTAGCCAGTGAACTTTCATTCTTACATCTTGATTTCCAGGATCAATGACGACGCAGCGTCGGCCTTTGACCTTCAGTTCACTTGCAGCGAGTATCTTCTTGACGGCTTCAGCACTCTTGAAAGTTACGGCCCACACATGGCTCATTCGATACGCCCCTAAGGCGATAACCTCAGGAAGCAGCGTCAACTCAGCCAGTGCGTCGCGAAAGTCCTCTACTCGGTAAGGTCGCGCTTGAACGTCCCCGTGAAGAAAAACTGTATTAATAACAAAACGACCTGTTGGCAAATTCGGCAAAATCATCTCGTAGTCTCCTTCCTGTGGAAAATTCCTGTTTCCGCGGCTGGAAGTAGCCGCTGTAGCCGCTCCTGCGGAGCCCGTCATCGCACGTCCGTTCGCTTCGACGGCCGGAAGTGGAATCCTCGGCCATCCTGACCCGGCGAAACCCCCTTGAGAATAGAGGGCAATGAGCGGTGCGTACTATAGAGGGATATAAAAATGCAAAACTTGTGTCAGAAGTGGGATTCGAACCCACGCCCACATACGTGGACCAGAAGCCGCGTTCAACCCGCATGGCTGGGCAAGGTTTCCCTTGAGTCTGGCGCCTTAGACCACTCGGCCATCCTGACATGGCGAGACCCCCTTGGGAATAGAGGGCAATGAGCGGCGCGTATAGAGGGATATAAAAAATGCAAAACTTGTGCCAGAAGTGGGATTCGAACCCACGCCCACATACGTGGACCAGAAGCCTCGTTCAACCCGCATGGCTGGGCAAGGTTTCCCTTGAGTCTGGCGCCTTAGACCACTCGGCCATACTGACACTTTTTTTTATTACCGACTTGGCAACATACAACACAAGACATTTTAACAATACATGAGGGTCACGATAAAAGTGTCTGCCATTGGTTGGCTGACACGGGGGCTAAAAACGCTTGAGGTTCGCAAGCTCAGTCATCACACTGAGCAATGCTGGTTGTTCTTTTTGCAAACTGTACAATTCTTTAATATAACAAATGCTTTCGATGAAGTACTCTCTAACAGGCCGGAGGTTTGGTTCGGCATGTCTCACGGCCATTCTACATTTCCATAAACTATGCAAGGACAACAGCATGAACATGTCATATGGTACAGTGTCGGCCATCCTGACACGGCGAAACCCCCTTGAGAATAGAGGGCAATAATCGGCGCGTATAGAGGGATATAAAAAATGCAAAACTTGTGTCAGAAGTGGGATTCGAACCCACGCCCACATACGTGGACCAGAAGCCTCGTTCAACCCGCATGGCTGGGTAAGATCTCCC
Source organism: Dermacentor silvarum (assembly GCF_013339745.2). Lineage (NCBI taxonomy): Eukaryota > Metazoa > Arthropoda > Arachnida > Ixodida > Ixodidae > Dermacentor > Dermacentor silvarum. The sequence goes on from NW_023606118.1 coordinate 11,002, forward strand.
TTGAGTCTGGCGCCTTAAGCGCAGACCACACGTACGCTTGCAAACGCGCGCAAGCTCGCGTCCGCGCGCCCACGCATGCGCAGACGGTGCGGCACGGCTCGTACGCGTCGAAACGCGGCGCGATCTCGGTGATCAGCTCCTCTCAGTTATCGCGTGCCTGGGCTGCCTCGCGTCGGCGCGCCTGGCTACGCAGCGACGGCGCGGTACATTCAACTCTCAGTTAAGCAGAATTATACCATGCAAGAAAGTGCTTCTTCTTCACTTTTTGTGCTAATCTAACAGCTCCAAAAAGATAACAATTACGTTTATAGATATCGAAGCATTTTGAAGCACTGTCAACAACGAAATACGAAGTGGCGTCTGCCAAGGTGTAAACAAGTGAGGCCAGTGAGCATGGAGGAAGGAAAAATTTTTTACCTCCATGATGCAAACCGACACTCCTCGCTAGGCGCGGCAACCGCAAGGCGCGTATAGACGCGAGCTTACGCACGTCCGCAAGCGTACGTGTGGTCTGGGCTTTCGACCACTCGGCCATCCTGACACGGCGAAACCCCCTTGAGAAGAGGGGGCAATGAGCGGCGCGTCTACAGAAATATAAAAAGTTATAAAAATTATAAAAAATGCAAAACTTGTCTTAGAAATGGGATTCGAACCCGCGCCCACGTACCCTCGTATATATATGATTTGGCAACGGCAATAAAATATTGTTGGAATTCAGCGCAGTGTTTGTCGTCTCTTTCAGTGCTTGTCCTTCGCGCTGTACGTCGTTTTTTCCATGTTGAATACGCCGGTTCTCGTCCGATCCCCGAAACTAAGCAGCATTGGGCTCGATTAGTACTTGTGAGGGAGACCACCTGGGAACACCGAGTGCTGATGGCACCCTTATTCTTTCGCATTTTTTTCACGCCCCCTACATTTCTTTCTTTCTTTTTCAGTGACATATTGTGCGCGCAGGCGTGAAGGTGTGGTATGTCGACACGTTGGCGAAATATAAACTTCGCTAATCAACTAGAGCATCCTCCGACGTCATTATCGAAGTGCTTGGCGCGCGCAAATTCAAACAACATGAAGGACGTTGCAAGATATTACGCGTGACAAGATTATATGGTGACAAGATGTGTGACTATACTCGCGGACAACTTTCTGTGGCAATGAAGCGAAAGCTACGGGCGCGTGGCTGCTGCATATGTGTTACCACGCCAAATAGTCCGGCAGCGTTTGACAGTGCTTTTCAACGCCTCCTATAAAGTATTTAGGAGGCGTTGGTGCTTTTGATCGCTCGGAACACACGCTGAATCGGCGCAGCTTTGACGTGCGACGGTTGTGCGTTTGCTCAGACGCGGAAGGGAAAAGCCGCAAGATAAGCAAACTTTTACACTCAGTGGTGTGTTCCGTCTTATTTAACTGTTGCTAATAAGGTGTTTATGTTTTCTCTTCTCCAGCCTAAACTAACGCGGATTTAAACGCGGGACTCTTTTCAGAAGCGCTCTCTCTTGTGGGCACTTTGCCTCCATAGCTTTCCCTTCATTGCCACAGAAAGTTGTCCGCGAGTATAATCGTGTAAACCACTCGCATAAACTGCTAACTGCATCGATATTACGACGTGTACAGTTTGACAAATTTAAAGCACATAGGCGACAGCACATTCTATGCCATATATGCTAGTCGCGGAAAACACACACAATTTACGTGGTACGCCCACTCTTCCGCGCACGACGCCCAAACACGCACTTTTGTCTTTTCTAGCGCAGAAACACAAACGGAAGCTACGTACGGCGTTTGTCGAACGCGTAAAGACTGCGCGTTGTAGCAGCAGAGACTGAATGCTCGTAGTTCGATACAGGTGAATTCGTAAACCAACGATTCTCGCCATCCACCATACCATGCAGCAACAATTTTTTTAGGGGCGAAGCTCCTTAGGGTGTGGGTCTGTCCCTCCTCTGTAGTATGTAGTAGTAGTAGTCGTCGTCGTCGTCGTAGTAGGTAGCCACGTCTACTTTTATGAAAAAAAAGTCGCAGCATATCCACGGGGTGAATGATGATGAGTGGGCGAAGCTCCGGAGGGAATCATCGGATCTCCCGCTTAAGGGGACGCTAGCACAAACGCGGCAGAAACGTGCAGTACTCTCTAGTAAGGGGGAGAGGCCACAGCGTCTTACGCAGCCGTTTACACATGCCGGGACGTGCACCGCGTTTGCCGACGCCATCACATGACTGCTGAGAGAGTAAAGGCGGAGAGGCCACAGCGTCTTACACCAGCTTCTTACACGGGCCGTAACGCGCTAGCACAAACGCGTTAGAAACGCGCGGTCTTTCGTTAATGTTGGGTATTTATTGTCATCGTGGTGCGTGTGTCCATGTCCGCTTCGTGGCGTAGTGGGCTAGCGCCGCGCGTTGGGAAGCGAGGGGTCCGTGGTTCGATTCCGCGCTACGGACACAACTTTCGGAATTTTTTTCTCCCGGAAGCGTTCTCCGGAAGCCGGAAGCTGGCTTCCGGAACCGGAAGCGGAACCGGAAGTGGAAACGGAAGCGGAACCGGAAGTGGAAACGTAAGTCGGCTTCCGGTTATACTACATATACATATATATGTATATATGGGTATACATATACGGACACACAACGCCAACTGGTTACACACTGCTACTACTACGAGGGACGAACGGGTGCCGCTATAAGGAGCTTCGCCCCTAAAAAAAAAAAAAACATTCCGAAAGATGTCCGTAACGTCGCGGAATCGAACCAGGGACCCCTCGCTTCCGAACGCGCGGCGCTAAGCACTACGCCACGAAGCTTTTTTTTTTTCTTTATTTCCGTTTTCAACAACATACAGTAATACAAGTGAGAAATATTTCAAAAGGTAAAATACATCAGCTAGTCTTGAGCATGATGCAATTTTAAAAAGGCTTTAGTGACGCGAATTCATCCAATTGCGTCACCCATTGAGGAGCGTTGACCGCAAAGTTCAGTGCATCTCTTGTATAGATAACGCTTTCCATGAAATATTGTCGTGCTGGTCGTGCATCAATGTCAGCATATCTATCTGCCATCCGTGTTTTCCAAAGTGCATGCATACAAAGCAACATAACCATATCACTAGGAACGCCCCCTGTTTCGTCATAAGGCAAGAACCGTATGCCAAATGGTGACAGTACTAAATCTTTTTTAATTGTGCGCTGAAGAATGTCCCACAAAAATCGTGCATCGTGGCAATCCAGAAATATATGCTCAATAGTTTCCGGTTTCTGGCATATTCTACAGTTTATTGTCCAGGGAACAAAAATACCCTTGCTTTGAAGCCATGGCTTCACAGGGAGCGTTTCTGTGTGCAATTGAAAGAAAAATGTTATCGCAGAGCTTCGTACAGGCATTCGCTTAACTCTTTTCAACACGTTTCCTTCATCACCCAAATAATAGTTTGCCCTATATAAAGGTGTCGGAAGAAAAACATCCACTAAATCTTTATACAACTTTTTCTTTCCTACAATGCAAAGGTATTCAAGAGAAAAATGCGCGCGAACAATGCGATAAGCAGCCACTACCTCGCGCAGGAAACATGGTAGTGCACCATGTGTTGCAGCGCTGGTTGACACAATATAATCCGCAAGATGGTTCCACAGGCGTACTTGTATTACAGTTCTCAAAAATGTATCACTCTGATCACGCAAAAAGATAAATCTTGAAACTACTTGTTTCAAGAACAAATGTGACAGCCCTAGTCCGCCGTTCCGCACTGCATGAAACAGATTGCATCGACTTGTGCGCTCCCAACTGGAGCCCCAAATAAAAACTGCAAACACTCGGTGGAGTTTCTGTATTGTCATTCTTGTCATACTCAATACCTGCAATACATAGAATATTTTGGCCACTAGAAATGTATTGCACACATTTGCTCTTGTAAATACTGAGAATTTGTGACCGCCCCATTTCTGAGTCTGGTCTCTTACTCTATCAGCTTCCTCAAGCCAATAACCAGTCGTTGAATTATGGTGTTGCAGTGGCACTCCAAGGTATACGTTTGGCGAATTCGACCATTGCATGTTGCAGTACACCTCTGGTGTGATTGGCCAGTTTCCATACCAAATGCCGAGACTCTTTGTCCAGTTGACAGCACTTCCTGTGGCTTCACAAAAGGCTGTAGTCTCTTTCACTACTATTTCAACACTTTTCATGTCTGAACAAAACACAGCAATATCGTCGGCATATGCCAACACTTTGACTTCATTATTACAGTATCGGAAGCCCTGAATAGTGGGGTTCTGAAGAATCTTTAAACAGAAAGGTTCTACATACAGAGCAAATAACAATGACGAGACTGGACATCCTTGGCGCAGACTAGAGGTAACTGTTATACTTTCACTAAGTTGCTTATTTATTACTAGTTTAGTGGTACAGCCTTCATAAGCCATTCGCACACCATCTAGAATGACAGAACCTACATTGGTGTGTTCCAGTATTAATAGTAAAATTTCGTGTGTAACCTTATCAAACGCCTTTTCAAGGTCTAACTGCAGCATGGCAACCCGACCTTCTTCGGCATCACATGATTCAAGTATGCTTCTGGCAACGTGGATATTAGTGTATATCGTTCTTCCTTGGATTCCACAGGTCTGGTGAGGTCCAATTAGTATTTTAATTACTTTTTGAAGTCGCTTAGCAAGCACTTTCATGTGAACTTTATAATCAACATTTGTGAGGCTTATTGGTCTGTAAGCCTCTACAGAGCGTAACTTCAAAGGATCATTGGTCTTTGGAATTAGTACCATATGTGTCATCCTAAATGATGGGGGCATCCTTTTCATTTCGTAACACTCATTTATTACGCGGTGCAATACTTCTGCCATTTCTGCTTTAAAGCATTTATAGAAAGCTGCCTCTAGCCCATCTGGTCCAGGTGATTTACCAAGGCTTAACTCATCAATTGCTTTTTCAACTTCTTTCACGCTAATTGGTCTTTCTAGCTCCTCACATAGTTCTTTTTCTAATTTAGGCATTAGTGGCAGGAAGTTATTTTTAAACAGCTCGGTGTTTTCTTTCTTATGATTTAGTAAGTTACGGAAGCGCTCAACGAAGGCCATTTCAATGATATTACTATCTGTTGTAACACGGTTGTGATAACAAATTTCGTTTATTTCTTTTTTTACTGCATGCCGCTTTTCATCGCCTAGCGCTCGTTTGGTGGGCGTTTCCCCGCACCAAAACCGCTCTGCGCGTGCCCTGACTACTGCGCCTCGATATCTTTCAATGTCAACTGCTTCTAGCTTACTTTTAATTTCTTTTATTTGCTTTGCAAACAAACCCGGCTTGTAGTTTTCAGTGGCAATCATAAATTCTAGCGTGGTATAAAGTTCCTTTTCTTTCTCTTTTTCTTTTCTGTGTAGCACACATGCTCGGTCAATCGCAGCAAGTTTTATCTCTGATTTAAAGATTTCCCATGAAGCTGAAATGCTACCTGACTCATCACACAACAAGTTATGTATCTTTTCTTTTAGTTTTCCAAGAAAAGGTTGATCTTGTAATAATTTATCGTTGAACTTCCAAGTAAATTTCCAATTAAATTTGGAAGCTTTTTCTTTTGTGCCCACAGTAACTGTTACTAAACAGTGATCACTGAAACTAACACATTTGACGTGATAGTCAACACATTCAGGCAAAAAAAGAGCAGGCACATAAATACGGTCTAACCTGGCATGGCAATCACCTTGGAAGTGGGTGTACGCCGTGCCGTTTCCAGAGACTAGTACGCTTCCTACATCTTCTAGGTCATGTTCATTTACAACTTCTGTCAAATACATCGCACTTTTGTCTCTCGCCAGTAACTTTTTACTTCTATCCTCTGGTCTTTGCACACAATTAAAGTTGCCAAACAGGATGACATTTCGGTCACACTTTACATACGATTGTATAGTTCCAAAAAAATCACCTCTTTCTTGGGGTGTATTAGGCGCGTAAACGCATAGGGCCCGCCATAACATACCACGAAATCCAAAATCCAACACAACAAACCGGCCACTCTGGCATGCTATAACTGCTTCTTCAACAATATCTATTGAATTTCGATATAATATCAAGCAGCCTCCAGACGTACCCACAGCATGCGACACGCAAATATTAAATCTAGCTCTGAAAGTTTCCACCATTCGATCTGTTTGCTCTTGGGTCTCGATTTTTGTTTCTTGTACGGCGATCAGATCCAGATCATTTTCTAAGGGAAGGCGACTTAGCTGGTATTGTTTCCTGCGGGCTGACAAGCCACGCAAATTTAAGGTCGCTATGCGTAAAGGAAATTTTAGTTTGTTAGCCATATTAAACAGGTTTTACAATACTTGTAGTACTCACATCGCCGTTCGACAGGATGGTAGGCTCCGACATCGTTTTGTTGCTGGTGGGTTTAGAGCCATCTTGTCACATAAAGAGGCCCGATCAGTGATCGGACTGTTCGAGTTCTCACTACACAAACAGTTCCCTCGCTAAGGCGGGGGGCTCTGTGGGCGTCGGTCTCCGGTCGGGTGGTACATTGGGCTTGAAATGCGTGATGCTGCGACGAGCAGTGCCCGTCTTCGTAGGTGGTTCCCCTGTGCTCGTCTGGCCGCTGTTCTGTCTGTTGTCTTGGGTTTCATCACGGGTACGCTTCGCTGCAGCGCTGGTAACTGTTTCCATTGCGACCTCGGGAGCTTCCGTCACTTCAATTATATCTTTTGAAGGCATAGTCGTATTAGCAACTTCATGTTGACTAGCGGGCTCTTTGTCTGTGTTAGTTGCCGCGGCTACGGGGCCTTCGTCTTCGTTGGTGTCCTTCGTGTTCGTATCTTTCTTTCCGGGTGGCTTTGTCTCAACAGTTGTCACAGCGGAGTCTTCATGCTCATCTTCCCGTGTAGCTTCCTTGGCGTCATTCAGGTCCATAATATTGCCACGAGACAGTGAAGGGGCTGCTACTGTCGGTCGGACGAAGACGACGGCGACGAAGTGGCCAGAGGCGCGCGACAGCCTTGCATCCGTCGCTGCTGCTTGTCCCAAACCTTGTATATAGCCATACTCACTCCCTAAATAAACGTTATCCCCGTAACATCTTTGGTGGAAGTGCTGGGTAAACCTGTCAACGTACCGGCTCCGTCAACCAAGCACGGAACTTCGAAGCGGTCGCCGTCTTGGTTGCTCCGCGATGACCAGTGAAGTGTCGACGGTGCAGCAGCCACCGGCTCCTGTGATTCTTTTGCACCCACAAGACCCGGGAACCTTTTCTGGCACAGATGGCTTGGATGTCGAAGACTGGATCGACATGTACGAACGCGTCAGCAACCACAACAGGTGGGACCCCACGGTTATGTTAGCCAACGCGATATTCTATCTGAAAGGGACGGCACGCGTGTGGTACCGGACGCATGAAGAAGATCTTACAAGTTGGGACGCTTGCAAGGCGAAGCTGCGTGAGTTGTTCGGCCGATCATTTGACCGACAGCAGGCCGCTAAAAAGGAGTTGGGATCTCGTATCCAGACGACCACTGAATCGTACATTTCGTACATACAGGACGTCCTGGGCCTTTGTCGAAAAGTTGACGCACAAATGGCCGAAGATGACAAGATTTCGCATATTTTGAAAGGAATAGCCGACGACGCGTTTAATCTACTGGTGTGTAAGCACTGTACGACGGTCGACGCCATAGTTAAGGAATGCCAGCGCTTTGAACAAGCGAAGAGTCGCCGCATCACCCGCCAGTTCCTTCGGCTACCTAACACTGCCGCCACATCATCATGCGAAGACCCACCGACGCCTGTACCGGCTACAGCGTCAGAAGATGTAACGCGTATTGTCCGCCGCGAACTTGAAGCTCTAGCTCCTACGGCCGTTCTTCCAGACGTTCAGTCAGCCAACCTGCCCACACTCTAAGAAAAATCCCGGGGAAAACGGGAGTAACTGGGCTGTTAGTCCTAAAAAGGGCGTTTTCGTCCCTCAAAGGACTAACTGCAGGAGTGTGCGTGTCGTGTGCAAATTTTGGGGAGTAAGTGTTTAGTCCCAGGTCGAAAAGAGAGCAACGGCAGGACGAACGGCAACAGTTACTCCCCAAACATTTCGCTGTTTTCGTCCGTGTCGTGGAGTGGTGCGCCGAAAACCGTATTGTCTATAAATCGTGAATATTTTGAAGTTCGTGCACTGTCTATTGAACTACATGCAAAGCAGCACTTTGTGTCTCTTCTTGAGAAAATTGTGTGAAATTTAAAATGTGGAGTGTGAAGACACATGGAACTCATGTGCAAGCCATAAGTGAACGATACACATTAAACGCGCAAGTCATTGATGGACTGCC
>NW_023606119.1:300000-380001 GCF_013339745.2 Dermacentor silvarum
CTAATCGAGAGATCGCAAGAGGCAGCGTGTGGGCGCGGTTCACAGCAGCCGTCAGATGACGCGCGCTACTCTGGCGCCATCTCGCCACACTACGCTTTTCTTCTCACGCCTTCGCCATAACCCGCCTCCTCCTCTTTCCGCCTCATGGCTCCGCTGCGCATCCTCCTACACTGTCCTCCTCGCGTCTTTCATCCCCCTTTGGCGCTCCGCGTTTGCTCTTTCATCCTTCGCTGTGCTCGCAAGGTACATGCAAACTGGTAGCGAAACTTGCATAAGAGCCCACATGTCAAGAAAATGGCGGCGGGCGGTAGCCGTCGCCACCTATGTGTGGTGGCGACAAAAAAAAAGGAAAACGTACGACGTCACAACCCGGAAATACAAATGACGTCGAGGTCATATGCTGCTTGGGCGCGATTGTTTGAATTTCTTTAGCGTCCGGGCATTTCGACCGCTACGCCAGCAGTTATTTTTTTTCTGAGGCTGAGGCGAGCTTGCGACTCGCCTGAGCTGAAGAGCCAGCGTTTCATTAAACTATAGAGTGGCGTATGTCTTAATTTGATCATAATTAGGCTGTTATTGACGGCAATTGCTCCAGTAGGTTCCTTGGGAAGGTGAGCAAATAGGATGGAAATAAATGACAGTGCCAAGGAGGTTTCAAAAGCAACTTCACTTTTATTCGTCTAGAATAGTGTAACCAATATACTTGGCAAAACAAAACATGTTTCAATGGTTGAAAAGTACCACAGTCGTAATGTATAGCAAAATATGCGAAACCTTCTCACAGAATCATTCGCAATTCCGTGCGACACCAAGATTCATATGCAACAGTTATCAGACAGAGAACAATGCTCCACAGTATCATTTAGAAAACATTTGACTTACTAATATAGCTTCCCGTCGTACACTCGGAGCCTGTATTACGGAGAGTGAACGAACATAGCGCGACGTTTTTTCGCGGAGCATTCTGCATTTATCGTCACGACGAGAGACAGCGCGTCAGATGCCGTAGCCCCAGTGAAATTGCGCAATAACAAAAAAACCTGCACTCACACCTTTAGCCAATCAATGCCGTGCGCTAGGTCAGGCACAATTTAAAGTGAACCGCATGGCACACTGTGAGCAAACGTGCAAGAAAAAAAAGCTCGGATGAAAATGCCGCGTTCAAGTCAGCACCGCCATTCCGCGTGACATCATAGCTAGCTTGCACAGTCTTGCGCCAGAATCACTGGTTGGTAGGGGTCACCAAGAACGAACTAATAAATTGAAAAATTAAAAAAAAAATATTGTTTCAGTACAGCAGAAATAAAATGTTACGCGAACGAAGGAAAAGTTGTCGCAGTTTCACCTGAAAGGCGAAGCATCAATTGCGATAGCAAACTTGTAGAGAGCTATACGGAGTAATGATATTAGCTTATCAGCTGTATAAACTTGGACATGCAGCAGCATCGGCAACACGCAGAACTGTTGTCGACGCCATCGGCGTTTTGAACGCCTTAGCTCAAAATGCGTGCGGAGTTGGTGACTGTTGCCGGAGCCTCTGATATAAATAAGCACTTGGTGCCGCAGCTAAACGTCGCCTCCCTTCCCTCCCCCTCCCCCACGGCCTCTCGCGCGTCTGAAGAAGGCGCGTTTGCTCTACATATATGGTGATTGTAAAGGAGAAAAGAGACGCCTACTTCTGCAGCCCTTAAGCGAGCACGGCGCAGAACGCGCGTTTGTTCTCCGCCGTGCGTTCACCTCCCCGTGAAAGACGCGCCCCTCGCGCTCTTTCACTCGTACATACAGCGTTCGGCGCGCGGCGACTCCTGGCGAAGGACGCCCACCACACCACTGTGCCCCTCAGTCGGGCCGTGACGGAGGGCGACTTCACTGGACTGAGGCTGCGGCGACACCTGGCGACCCACCACCCAGACAAACGGGTGGCACTGGGATGCCCCCCACGACCACTCCCCCAGCGAGGCCTGGCTCGCAGGGAGACCTCGCTCCTTCTCCGGCTCCGCATCGGCTGCAGCTGGACGGCAGCACGCAGCTACCGACTGGGACGAGCGACGTCCCCGGCCTGCAGCTCCTGCGGGGAGCCGGAGACGATCGAACATCTCCTGCTGGCCTGCCCGGCGTACCTCCAGCAGCGGGGCCCACTCCTGCAGGAGTTCCGCCGCCTGGGCCTCCCCTCTGGCAAGGAGGAAGATCTCCTCTTCCCCGGCCGACACCACCTTTCTGCACTTCGAGGCGTCGTGGAGTTCCTTGACTCGTCAGGGCTCTCCGCACGCCTCTAAGGACATTTCTACAAGCGGGAAGGCCTCACGGCCTCCCATCCCACCCCGGGCCTGACCGGCCTGGCACAACACCCCTGCAGACTCTGCAGCACACCAAGGCCTTCCATCTCGGCCTGATACGTGCCGCCTATGCCTGCCGGTTTTGCTTCGCCCAGCCATGGCGACTCCACTCTATCCCTTCTTTCGCTCCCACTTACCCTCCCCGTTGGCGCTGAGCCGTGCTCCCTCAAGGGCTGCAGAAGATAGCGTCAACTTTCCCTTTCCCTCAAGAACCACTTATCGGCGACTATTTCATCTCCAAATGACGTCATACGGAACCTCACGGCGACGGCGACGGCGACGGCGACGGCGACGGCCCACGGCAGAAATCTGCTTTTGAGTGTCCATATAATTGCTATCGCAATAATAGTACAGGAGACTATTTACAAGTATATTTACAAAAGGTAGCTGCAGCGCTGGCCAGATCAGCCGACAGCTCGAGAGCCAAGAGCAGTTCGTCTTCTTCGTCTGGCGCCCGCGCGCATCGTCCGGAAGAAACACGCAATATGCATGTAGCATTATCCCCGGCGGCAGAAGCACCGTCTCGGTGCGTCTAAATGTCAGTGGGAGCAGGAAGGTAGTACGGTTTTAGGCGTGCTACATGCACAACGTCAGTGGAAGACGGGGCAGACGAGGCACTAGTACTGACTGGGGCGATTTCATACGTAACTGGAGTCACGGCACGCAGCACTCGATATGGTCCTGTGTACCGAGACAGGAGTTTTTCAGGACAGGCCAACGTGACGAGTCGGTGACCGTAGGAGTACCAGGGATCCAGGCGAAAAGTGAACGTCTCTGTGATGTCGATCGTACATACGCCGTTGGTTCTCTTGGGAGGTCAGGAAGCGAGCGCGGGTAATTTCGCGTGCTTGGGCTGCTCTGGTGTTTGCGTCAAGTGCATATTCGGTGGTCTCTGCTGCGGCGGAGGGAAGGGCTGTGTCCAGTGGAAATGTGGGTTCTCGGCCAAACACAGAAAGAACGGGGAATAGCCGGCAGTGTCGTGACGTGAAGAGTTATAAGCAAATGTGACATACGGTAGGACAATGTCCCAATCAGTAGGATCAGACGAGACATACTTTGCAAGCATGTCTGTCAGGATTCGATTGAGACGCTCCGTGAGACCATTCGTCTGTGGATGGTAAGACGTAGTCAGCTTGTGCCTGGTTGAGGCAGGACTGCAGGATGTCGGCGATGACTTTAGAAAGGAAAGTCCGACCACGGTCAGTGAGTAGTTGGCGTGGAGCTCCATGCTGCAGAATCGCGGTCGCGTAAAAGAAATCGGCGACATCTGTGGCGCAGCTTGTTGGAAGGGCTCTGGTGATGGCGTAGCGCGTGGCGTAATCTGTCGCCACAGCGACGCACTTGTTGCCAGATGTGATAGAGGGAAAGGGCCAAGTAAGTCCAAGCCACGCGAAAGAACGGCTCCGAAGGAATGTCGAGCGGTTGAAGGCACCCCGCAGGGAGCGTCGATGGTGTTTTTCCGGCGCTGGCATTTATCACACGCCGCAAAGTATTCAGGACGGAGCGGGCAAGGCCTGGGCCAAAAGAAGCGTCGGCGAATCCGGTCGTAGGTGCGGGAGACGCCGAGGTGACCTACCGTTGGTAAGTCGTGAAGTTCTTGGAGAACAGCTGACCGGAGATGCCGAGGAATGACGAGGAGTAGGGCAGGACCGTCGGGGCGGACGTTGTGGCGGTATAATACACCATCTCGGAGAACAAACAAATGAAGGGACGAATCAGAAGGCGAAGATTCCAAACGATCAATGATGGCGCGCAAGGTGGCATCACGGCGTTGCTCGTCGGCGACTTGTGGCAGCTGAGCAGCTGAGAAACCGAGAAAATGCAAGCGTCGGCATCGGTGTCAGGGTCGGCGGGTGGTTCGTCCACTGGATAGCGTGATAAGCAGTCTGCGTCTTGATATAGGCGGCTCGACTTGTAGACTACCGCATAGGAATATTCTTGTAGCCGTAGAGCCAAGCGACCAAGCCGGCCGGTAGGATCGTTGAGTGAGGAAAGCCAGCAGAGCGCGTGGTGGTCCGTGATTACAGAGAAATGCGTGCCATACAAGTACGGGCGGAATTCAGAAACCACCCAGACGAGGGCCATGCATTCACGGTCTGTAATCGAATAGTTGCGCTCCGCTGCTGTGAGGAGGCGGCTAGCGTAGGCGATAACATGATCGCGTCTCTGTTGGCGTTGGGCTAAGACGGCTCCGATACCGTGACCACTGGCATCGGTACGGACCTCTGTAGGGCAGGACGGGTCAAAGTGGGCCAGAATAGGCGGCGTGGTGAGAATGTTGGTCAGGTGGGCAAACGCGGCAGTTTGAGCGGGACCCCACGTAAACGGCACGTCCTTCTTCAGAAGATCAGTAAGTGGTCGGGCAATCGCTGCGAAGTCTTGAACGAACCGTCGGAAGTAGGAGCAGAGTCCTACAAAACTTCGTACATCTTTGACAGACTGAGGTACAGGAAAAGACGTGACAGCACGAATTTTCTCCGGGTCTGGTTGAATACCGGATGCGTCGAAGAGGTGGCCCAGCACTGTAACACTTCGAGGAATTTAGTTGGAGCCTAGCCTCGCGGAAGACTTGAAGAACAGCTGATAAGCGCTCAAGGTGTGTCTCAAACGTAGGCGAAAATACGAGAACATCGTCTAGGTAGCAAAGGCATGTTGACCATGTGAACCCCTGAAGCAAAGAGTCCATCATGCGCTCGAATGTGGCTGGGGCGTTGCATAGACCGAATGGCATAACTTTGAATTGATATAGACCATCAGGGGTGACAAACGCGGTCTTCTCTCGGTCCCTTTCATCCACAGAAATTTGCCAATAACCAGACCGAAGGTCTATTGATGAGAAGTAGTTGGCACCGTGGAGACAATCGAGGGCGTCGTCAATGCGAGGCAAGGGGTAGACATCTTTTTTGGTTATTCGGTTTAGATGACGATAATCGACGCAGAAGCGCCACGTGCCATCTTTCTTTTTAAACAAGCACAACGGGTGACGCCCAAGGGCTCGACGAGGGTTCAACAATGCCTTTGGCAAGCATCTTGTGCACTTCATCTTGAATAACTTTACGCTCTGAAACAGAAACTCGATATGGCCGACGATGAATAGGACTGGCATCACCAGTATTTATGTGATGCTTAACAATTGAAGTTTGGCCCAATTGTCGATTGTTGAGGTCGAAGATGTCTTGCTAAGAAACCAAAAGGCGACACAGAGCTGCTGCTTGTTCGGGCAATAGGTCCGCAGCAATCATGGGACTAAAGGTTGCTTCAAGGCAAATAGCATCCTGCGGAAATGGTGAAGAATCGGAGCAGCCGTCCACTGAAAACACCATGACGTGGTCATCTCCTACAGCACGCAGCGTTGCAACCGATATGCCTTGGGGTAGAACTTGCTTTGTTAGGCCAAAATTGACGACGGGGAGGCATGTCCAGTTATCGGCGACGGTTACAACGGAGTGGGGCACAGTGATATCGCGCATCAAAAGGACATCAGGAACAGGTGAAGCGACGTAATCCCCATCGGGAACAGGGAAAGATGAAAGCAAATCGACGAAAGTCAAGGTTTTAGGCGGCAGGCGGACGAAGGCGGTCGTAGTAAAGTTGTTCGGCTGTTCAGCACGAATATGCGCGAGTAGAGGAAGTTCGAGGTAAAGGGTACCGGTAGAACAGTCGATGAAAGCTGAATGCGCCGTAAGAAAGTCTAGTCCAAGGATTAGGTCATGGGGACAATTGGTCAGCACTGTAAAAAGAACTGGAACGTGGCGGTTGGTGATACTTATACGGGAAGTACATATTCCAGTGACGGCAACAGTGCTGCCATCGGCGACGCGTACGGCTCGGCTAGTAGCAGGCGTGAGGACCTTCTTCAGTCGACGACGGAGGTTATTACTAATTATGGACACCTGGGTGCCAGTATCTATTAACACCGTCAAAGGGACACCGTCGACATGGACATCAAGTAAGTTCTGGTGAGTTGGGAGCGTCAATAGAGGATTTTGATACGACGAATAATGCAGCGCTACCCCAGGAGCTGCATGGTCTAGTTTTCCGTCCGGGAGGGTCCATAATTGGTCGGCGACGAATAGCGGCGCGGCTGGGGCGACGGGGACCGACGGCGCTGAGGTGACGGCGAGCGAGTGGGACGACTGTCATCGACGGATACGTGAGAGCTAGAAGGCATACGGTGAGGCGAGTAGCGGCGAGGGTCGGCATATGGGCGAGGAGACGGGGAAAAGTAGCTCGAATACGGTGATGTCCAGGAGTGCGGCAGTGGCGAGCGACGTGGCCAATGCGGTGGCAACGAAAGCAAATGGGCTTGTCGTCCGGAGTTCTCCACCTCTGTAGGGTTGCGGTATCTGAGAGGGGAATACAGATCGCTGCGAGGCGCAGCTGTCGGCAGCAGTCGGGCGTCAGGTCGGGAGGCAGAGCAGGCAGCAGGAAAACCGAGGTTAGCAAACTCTTGCCTCACAACCTCCTGAATGAGGGAGATCGCTGGGGCTGGTTGGTCAATGGTGGGGTCAAGTGGGCGCGGATGGAACGTGGCAGGACTGGCAGCCTCGAGCTCGCGGCGAACAATACGCGTGACGGTCTCATCGGAGGGGGGTGAAGAGGTAAGGGCGACGCAGGACGACGTCGCAGCCGTGTTAGGGAGCCGGGAGAACTGTGAAATGACGAGGCGACTTTTGGCGAGCTCAAAGCGGCGGCATTCCTTGACAATGACGTCGATGGTAGACACATTGTTGAAGATCAACAAGTTGAACGCGTCGTCCGCGATCCCCTTGAGAACGTGGCCAACCTGGTCTGAAGTGGCGAAGGGTAAACGAGACATGTAAAGAGCATTTATGGATTAGTGGCACATGGCAAGGTAAAAAGACGTGGCTGGGAGTAGCTTACCTATGGACAGGTAGTGATAGCAGAAAAAAATTAAGGAATTGGTCGATTGCATTAGAAGCGATATTAATGAGTTCAGTAACTCGGGCCAGGTGATATTAGTGGGATATATGAACGCGCACATGGACGATTTAGACGGATATACTGATTACAACGGCCTCTAGTGCTGGATTTGTGTGATGAACAGAACCTTATAGTAGTTAACAGGGAGAATAAGTGTCATGGACAGGTAACGTGGCAATGCGGAAACAGGCAGTCAGTATCGACTACGCCTTAGTCTCAGAAATGGTCTACGAACAACTAGACCAAATGATAATAGACGAAAATGGAAAAAATAACCTGGGAAGCGATCATAGACGTTTAGCATTAAAGTTTGGGCGAGATACCAGCGCAGAACATGAACCAATAGCCTCAGAGTTTTTAAAAATGAATAACGAGCAAATAACAGAGATCGCAACAACATAGAGAAGAAAATTGAGGCTTTTCCTACAGCAGTCCGGGAATATAAGGAACTGGTGGAGGTTATGCAGCATGAAATAAGGCGGACACGGCAAAACAATTGTTGGATTGGAAAGAGGAAACCACGTAAGTGGTGGAACAAGGAAATTAAAGCTATAGAAGAGCGTTAAGAGGCATCTAGGGTTCATCGAGAAGCCAAAAAGTTGGGATTACAAGGAGAGCTGCTCCTTAGATGGAATACATACCGAGAAAAGAAAAGGGTTGCGAGTGAGCTCGTGCAAGAGAAAATTAAATGCGCAAGTGAACGTTGGGTGCATAACATTCACAAAAGAGACAAAGGTGCCCCAAAAAGATTCTGGAACCATATAAAGCACTCGGAGCTCCAACTAGAAACTCGCAAACGGCTATAAGGATGAAGACGGTAACATCTATGAAGGCGATGATGCGCTGCGGTACATCACAGACGTTATCAGGCATAACTTCGGCACGAGAAAAGCGTAGTTCAGACAACAGATCCAGCAACAACAGAGAGGCCTGAGAGATCAAAATTTAGCATAGAAAGCTTTTATTGGAAAAAGGCAGCAGAAAATGTCCCTAACAACACGGCAGCAGGACCCGATGAAATCCCAATACAGCTAATCAAAAACCTCGGTCCAAAAAGCAAGGCACTGCTGACTAATGCCATAGAGCAAGCAGGGGCGTAGCCAGAAATTTTTTGCGGGGGGGGGGGGGGTTCACCGGCCCGACCGGGGGGGGGTGTAAGCTTCTGGTTTCCTCTAGGTCACGCGATCGATAATAAATGTTGGTAGTTTCAGCACACTCTATACATGTATATCAAAGACATTCAGTAGACAAGTCTCGAAAACGCATCATTGAGACGACCCGCCCGATCGGAGAAGACATCGTTAATCGTTGATCTCCGTTACGCGTAGATGGCGTCGTCCTCGTCGGGGCGAAGTGCGTTTCACAAGTCAAGGACGGCTATACGCGTGAAAATGCACGTGTGACCAGGCTATACCTACTCCCATAGAAATAGCTTGTTCGCTGCGTCTTTGCGCTAGAAAACCTAAATACGCGCAAAAACGCGTAAGGCTCTTTTTTCTTTCGAAGCTTTCGTCGCCCTGCTCCCTCATACGAAAGGGTTGCATTTCCTGCGGCAAGTGCATGGGCCGCTGTGTCTTCCGTTGTGTGCGAGCGTGCAGGCGTCATTTGCCTTTACGTCAACAGATTCAGAATTGTACAGAATATTTCACCGCACACCATAGATATGGCACGTGTACGCATTTTAAGTACTGCGTGCAACTCATTTCTGCTTCACTTAGGCCGGTGCAAACAGGAAGCTGCCTTGTACCTCACAGAATCTCGACTGATTGGAGTACTAGTGATGCAGGAATGAAATCCGGTCTTGTTCAGTGCATAGTGCACATAATCAATTTCTCAGGACGCGTGAACTCCGACGAGAACTGTCAGCACCTGCAACAAGAGTTCACTTACGCTGTACTGCGCACAGCAGTAATTCATGCTTGTCGGCTTTCTGTTTCGTGCATTCTGTTGCGAGTCGGTGGAATTCCACTGCTGTCATCAACCCTTTCGTGTGTACATTGCTGGTTTGGGATTCCACAACAAAACAGCAACTACCAGCCTTCCGTAATTGCTGGTTTGGGATTCAACCACACAACAGTAATTACCAGCCTTCCCTATAGGGCGCAATCGCAAACAAGAGACGTTTCTCGCGCAGACTAAGCCTACGTTCACACTTGGGAAGCGGCAAGCGGGCGGAAAGGCCAAAGCGGCCGGAAAATTTTTTCCGCGCCTGTCCAAGTTGTTTACCTTTGTTTTGCTACCGCCGCGGCCGCCGCTGCCGTTTTCGTCCAGTTCCATCTAGTCTGCGTACGTTTGTCGGCGTGGTGGCGCTCATTATCGCATTATGTAGAGCGCTATGTTCATTCTTGACCCACTACCGTCATCAAAAGTGATCATTTTACGCAACTTCGCGTGTCATCTGCGACCTTCGGTAAATTCCTCGTTGGCGTTCCGTAATTCTCCGCAGACGGGCGCGGTAGCGCTGAGTCACAGGTTGGTGCCTAGGCGTGAGAATATTTCTTTAATAGCTTTTATTTACAATTTGTAATAACATTTCATCATTTCGTATTGTCGGCGCCTCCAGGACACCAAAGGGGCAACGGGAACACCACAGCTAAAACCCGGGCTGGCCCTTGTGTTGGGGCTCGCCAAAGCCTGCGCGTCCCTCGTGAGACCTACGCTCCAATCTATCGTCGCGACGAGAATGAATGAAATGAATGAAAAACTTTATTTTTCAAAGGAGTTTTCCCGGCGTGGACTGAAGGCCACAGGGGCCCTCAGTCCAGGGCCCCTGTGGCCTTTGCCATCTTGCGAGCTCTGTCGATCAGCTTGAGCTGTTCTTCAGGCTTCGAGCAGGATAGCGCAGCCTCCCACTGCTCCGGTGTTGGTGTTTTCTGTACTGGCGCTACCTTTGGTTTTTGGCAAGCCCATGTAACGTGACGAGAAAGCACCCCGCGACTTCTGCAACATACCGTACACGTGCGAGGAGAATTATGGAGCGCCAACGAGGAATCTGCCTAACTATTGTCTGCCGTGGAAGTGGAAGAAGAAATGGCTTTTATACTTCTACCTACTTGTTTTCTAGAAATGGACAATGAATAAACGGAAGACGCGGACACCTCGGAAACGGCGGTGGTGGGTTCGCCTGGCTTTGCAAAAGCGCGAGAAGTTGGGTCACGCCAAGGCTTCGTTGCCGCACCTCCGGTCGCGCGACGTTGAATACTATCGCGAGTATTGCCGACAGTACGTTTTAGTGCCACTCTTGTCGTAGAGCAAGGGCTGGTTCTTGATCGCGTCGATCAGCATACAGCCTACACTTCTGGTGCCATGTTCAATTTTACGACCGGTTGTTTACATGCTAGTGTAGCTTGCAGTGAAGCAGAACGACTTTCCGCCGCGTTTCCGCTTCGCCATGGCGAAAAAATCGGCCCGAGACTGATTTGGCTCGCAGCCTGTTTTTCTGCCTGTTTTGCCGCCTAGGCGGGCGGATTTTTGCAAGATTTCGCCGCTTCCTACAGCTTCGAGACCAAGTGTGAACGTAGCCTAAGATCCTGCGCGAGCGCGGCCTAACCGGCACCCGAAGGGAAGCGGCGGAAATGTATACCGGAGATTTCGACCACCTGGGGTCTTTAACGTGCACCTAAATCTATGTAAACGGGCCTCGAGCGTTTTCGCCATCATCTAAAATGCGGCTGCCGCATTTGTTGCTTCATTTGTTGCACATTTGTTGCTTCAGAATGCGGCCGCCACATTCTCGCGCAAAACTTCACAGAGTGTCAAAGCCTTGACAAACACCGTGACAGTTTTTTCCATATGTAGACATGATTCGCTGTAAATTTACCAACCAAACGGAAGCGCCCAGGAATGAAATTGTGATAGTAGCACCGGTTTCATGAATTATGTCAGCGCGAAGCGACGAAAACAAAGGGCGGGTAAGTGGGGGGGGGGGGGGGGGCTTGAACCCCCCCCCCCCTGGCTACGCCACTGAGAGGAAGTGATTAGAACAACGAATGTTCCCGTTGGATGGCGTGAAAGCAAGATGAACCTCATCTACAAAGGCAAAGGATATAAGGATAAGACGAGCTCGTACAGGCCAGTTACAGTAACGTCGGTGATATATAGAATGGCAATGCAAGCCATAAAATTAGAACTGTCGAAGTGGGTGGAGGAAAACGGTGTATTGGGGGAACTACAGAATGGGTTCAGGCCAGGCAGACGCTTAGAAGACAATATGTTTGTACTAACTCAGTGCATAGAGATTTCAGTAGCTCAGAAAAGACCTTTATGGATAGCATTTCTAGATATTAAAGGAGCTTATGACAACATAGACAGGGAATTGTTGTAGGATATTCTTCAATACGAAGGCATAGATGACGATTTCGTGGAGCTGCTGAGGGAGATATATCGAGACAACCAAGTACAAGTGGCATGGGAAGGCGGAAAAGGAAATGAAATGGTGGGAATTCACCAAGGATTGAAGCAAGGATGCCCTCTGTCACCATTGTTGTTCACGCTTTACGTCAAGGGCATAGAAAGACGACTGGAAAACAGCGAATTAGGTTTTGATTTATCCTACATGCGTAATGGACAAATGGTGCAACAGAAGGTCCCTGGACTGATGTACGCAGACGACATTGTGCTACTAGCGGACAATAAAAAAGATTTACAGATACTTGCGAATATCTGTGGGAACGCAGCGACAAATCTAGGCCTTAATTTTAGCACAGAGAAATCAGGGATTATGATCTTTAATGAACACACGAGTAACTTCGTGGTGTCAATTCAACAGCAGTAATACCCATAGTGAAGCAATATAGTACCTCGGCGTACACATAAACGAAGGAAAGAATTACTCAAGCAACCACCAAGATAATCTGAAAATAAAGGGGAAGCGGAATGCAGCAATAATGAAACACAGAGCCCTGTGGGGCCACAATAAGTATGAGGTGGTGCGTGGAATCGGAAAGGAGTAATGGTGCCAGCGCTAACATTCGCAAATGCCATTATATGCTTAAAATCGGATATATTGGCCGGTTTGGAAGTTAACCAAAGATCAGTAGGCCGGTTGGCTTTGGGAGCACACGGTAATACGACAAATGAGGCAATGCATGGTGACATGGGTTGGTCCTCTTTTGAAGTCAGAGAAGCAAAAAGCAAAATTAGTTTTGAAGAAAGGCTCAGGAACATGGATGAAAATAAATGGGCGGCTAAAGTGCACAAGTATCTCTACATGAAAAGCGTGGACACAGAATGGAGGAAGAGGTCAAGGAAGTTGGCAACCAAGTAGAGGATAATCGAAACTGTAAATAGACAACCAGGGGTCATCAGAAAGAAAGTGAAGAAATAGAGACCGTGAATTGGATGCAAAGAATGGAAACGAAAAGGACAATGGAGATTTACAAGAATGAGAAGAAAGAAATTAGAAGGGAAAATCTGTACGATAACACAAAGGGCAGTGCTTGCTATTTGAGGCTCGAGCCGGTTGCCTAAGAACCAAAACATAGCGGAACAAATATTCGGAACTAGATGAGGCATGTGTATGCTGCAGTAAAGATCCAGAGACCACTCAGCACATCCTAATGGAATGCGACGGGATCCACCCAGCGAGAACCGTAGGTAACGTGCAACTCCCAGAAGCGCTTGGGTTTAAAGTGGAAGGAAACATAAACAGATCAGCCGTAGAGATCAGCAAGAGACGATTAGAGTACTGGTGGAAAAAAAAGCAGGGAAAAGATGGATACGACCTGATCTCTTAAAATCATAGGCAGCTGTACAAGGTAAATTTTTGAAAAATAAAAATAATGAGAGGTATACAAAAATGCTAGATAAAGAACAGTATAGTATACCTGATTACATAAAGCAGGCTAGGTGACTATTTGGCGCCGCCCGTTTCAAAGGGGATGCCAATAAATCATCATCATCATCATCATCATCATAGTTGTGGTATTGCAGTTGTGCACGAGTCTACAACGAACACGTAGCCGCGAGAATTTTTCGAAATGGTGCCGTAATAGCGGAGTTACGCGCGTTTGATGATCGAAACACGGCCCTCGCTCGTTTTGCTCTTTCCTTCGCTACGGGGTCTCTCCTCCTCGCCGATTGCTGCTCCAAATGTCACGTGACACACGTCATCGCCAACGCGCTTCTCAAAACACTGCCTACTTCCGGTTAAGGCACGTCCACGCTAGCCATGCTAGCGGCACATATGCGGTCGACGATACGGTCTCCAGTCTGCCGCGCAAGAGGTGTCCAAAGTAGACGACAGTTCGGCCGGCGCCCCGCCCGCTGCACGATCAACGGGCCAATCGACGACCGCGAAGCTGCGCACCTCTGCCACCGGCAACGAAAACATCGGCTGCAGCTGAGTGCACGGCTACCGACGGGAGGCGACCGGCTCGGCTCTGCTCTCATCGTAGCCGACGGCGCCGCTAATATCAGCGTATTTTTGTTCTTTGTGTACAATTATTGCGAAGAGCGATAACAACGATAATAAAATGTTGCGGCTTGTGAGCGTGGGTAATTCATTTCGAAGCACCGTCCGCTTTCGCTTTGAAGGGAACCGGAAAAGGCCTAGCGACGATATCGGCGCCGTCGAGCGATCAGCGGCGGTGAGGCTGCCGCACAAATGAGTCCCGGTCTCATCCTCTCTACGTACGGCAAGGAAATTTCGTCACTCGCGAGCAAAATCGCTGTCGAACGGCGGCCCGCGAATGGCAAACGGCGTGCGGCGAGTTAGCGTGCCGGTAACGTGGACGTGAACTCGGAGCTTCTCGGCTACCCGATGTTGCTGCGGTGCCGGCGCGTGTTATGCGAAGCGTGTTGCGCGCACGTCTGGAAAGGCCAACACTGTCGCACTCTGTTCGAGCAGCTAATCAGTAGTAGTAAGTGGTTCGTGGGGAAAGGGAAAGGTTGACGCTTTCCCTTGACGAGCTCCTTGTTGCCGCCGGCGAAGCCATCGAACAGGTGGCGATGTTCACCAAGTTCTGCGTCAATGGGGGCCTCATTACCCTTCGGAGAAGCACTTCTCATTTGTATAGACGCCCTTGAAACTACATTTTTCGATGTGGTTCAGTTGCAACGAGCTGCACAGTGACAGCTTGGACGAGCTTGTCTCCTGCCTGCACTAAAGCGACGTCATACTGGGCTGTGCACCGCATGGCCTTACCAACCAGGTCACAAAATTATTTTGGTCAACCGTTTGCACTTCTACACGAAAGTACTCAACAAAGAGAGAGCGTCTTCCTGTGTAAAAAAGAAGCACCTGAAGCTCAGGCGCGTCACTTAGCAGAGAATAACCTAAGGCTGACAACGTTCGGTTTGAACTGATTGTGAACAATTTAAACGACTTTTTGTGAAAAAAAAAAAAAAAAACACCAGCTCAGGTACGTCGCGTAGCAAAACATCGTCGATGACTGAGAATGGTTTGTTTTAAACGGATTGTGAGCCACTCTTCAAAAAAGACTTGTTTGCGTATACAGTGCGTCAAAAAATAAAATGTTTGCTTCCGAGTTACCACTGGGAATTTTCTTGCTTTGCGTTCGCTAAGGGTCAGCGGGAGTAAACCGGCTAAAGCAAGCTACATTCTACAATTGACGCGCGCTTAATCAGATTATTACCTTGGCGCCTTTCAATTCCAAAAGGGCTAGCTAGCATTGCTACTCTACCGCCATGCATGAGCGAGAATATATATTACGAAGTTTCTTTTTTGTTATTGCATATTGGGCTTCGCGCGCGGATTATCGCATTCTACGCAGCGCCCTTGCACTGCGGCTGCTAGCCGCCGTCGCGGCCGACGTGTAAGCGTGTGGCAGCGCCACCTGGCAGTTTCCTCGCAAAGCACCCCGGGAGAGCCGGCGCGTCCAATACACTTCCCCATTATAGCCACTGTACCATATGGCTGCAGCCAGCAAGAAGCCGAAGCTTCATTCTTTAGTAGTATATGGGACACATAGAAAATATCAGCCTTCACCGAAAGAGGTGAATTAAGTGAATTCATATGAGGTTTGCATATATAGTGTCTTGTTTATGAGGCTGGTATACGAGGGGGTCTGTTATAGGCTGACGCAGCGAATAGTTCTCAGTTCGTATAATTAAACACCATTGTGATTCGAGACATCGTCATGCAGACGGTAGTTGCGTGACGACGTTGCATGACGAAGCTGCCTGGAAGAGGCAGCTTCGGCTGCCTTTTCCAGGCAGCCGTATAGTAGTATAGACCACTTAATTCTTCTATTATCCGTTCGTTTCCCATTTTCAATTATGTATTTCTTTTCCTTTAATTTTTATTACTTATTAATTTCTAAACTAATTTATTTTAAATTTCGATCATAATACCACCCGGTTCGTGGCCTATCCCCACAGTGGGTTGTGCCATTGATTGAGGCATCTCCTCATCACCACGCTCGAAACGCTCTGATCAACCAGATTCTTCTGGTTCGACATCGAACACCTCGTGTGTAACATTTGGTGGAGCTGTGCTGGTAACTCCCACGACCTACGACGGAGCCATCAGCACAAGAATTACGCCGAAGCCGTCGCCTCGCCGGACTTTCGCCGTCGCGCTCAATCATGGCCACCGAGCAAAACACCCTCACCAGCAGTGCCCCGGCGAGCCCAGTCCCTATCCAGCACTACCGAGAGCCACGCCCGTTCTCGGCGAAGGCAGAGGAAGATGTGGATGAGTGGCTAACCCATTACTAAAGGGTAAGCCAATACAATAATTGGAACGCTGCCAGTCAGCTTAGGAACGTTGTTTCTTCTTGGCCGGCACGGCGTTGGTATGGTACGACAACCACGCGGACATGCTAACTACGTGGACGCGCTTCGTTGAGGAGATCAAGAAGTGTTTAGGTGACTCGGACGCAAAGAAGAAAACGTGCGGAATTCACATTAACCTAAAGAGCTCAAGTACCTGGCGAGACTTGAACTACCTATATTGAAGAAATTTTGAAGCTGTTCCGAACCATCAACCCTCAAATGACAGAGGAAGATAAAGTGGGGCACGTCTTGAAAGGAATAGCGGAAGACGTGTGCAACTTCCTCATTGGAAAAGAGAACTTGCGCACCGTATCAGAACTGATACGGCACTGTCGTACGTTCGAGGCGCTGAAGACTCGCCGAATTACACCAAAGTTTGGACGGCTGGCCAACGTAACGACCGTAGCCAGTGTTGAGACGAGTCCTCCGCACCCAGAGCTTTCGTCTGCCATCCGCCAGATAGTCCGCGAGGAGCTCCAGCGGCATGAAGAACAGGCACGTTATGCGGCGCCACGTTGCAGCTCATCCGTTTTCCGAGACACTCTTTGGGAACCCCTTCGGCTACCTGGAACCACTCGGTGAACGTCGCGGATCTTAACGGCTCCAAGGACGAACCGTATTACGACACGACCGAACCACCACGCAATGATTCGCCCCCTCAACGTTTTGATCCACGCCCACGCAGCTTTCGTCCACGAAGACTTGCCGCTACCTACGACTTTCAAGGCTCGTTACCCTCAACCGATGTCTTCGGCAGAATACTTCAATCGGCATCCTGAAGTTTGCCCTTTGCCAGTGCGTTACTTCTGCGGAATGCCTGGCCACATAGCTAGGTACTGTAGCCAACGCCGAGCATTGAACTACGGACCATCAGTGCCGACTATGCGGCCTAGCGGCCGTACGCGCGTACTCAGTGGCCAGGAGACTCCACTTCAGAAAGCTACTCCGAGAGGACCGACGCACCGCCCAGGAGCAAGAACCCGCAACCGCTATCGCTCCCCTGCCTCCGACCGTACTCTGACGCCACCACCAGCCTTCCGAACCTCCCGATCACCATCCCGCGGCCGCGATTCACGTCACCGTCGCCTCGGCGCCGTTTCGTGTCGCCCGGTGGAAAATGTGCGCTACCAACTCAACTGCCTCCAACTATTTTCATGAAGAATAAGGTTCATGTACTGATTGATGGGGTCTCTACAATGGCTTTAGTCGACACGGGAGCAACTGTCTCGGTCATGAATGTGGGGTTTAAAGGCCTTCGGGACGCAAGGTTATGTTTCGTTGGGACCACTGCACAAGTTTCCGTGGAGTCAGTGGTGAAACATTATACCCGGTTGGTGTGTGTATTGTTGATGTGTCTTTGGGTGGGAGAGTTTTTATTGCAGAGTTTACTGTTCTTCCTCGCTCCTCGCATGACGTAATTCTGGGGATTGACTTTTTGCAATTGTGTGGTGCCAATGTTGACTGCCGGACGGGTGAACTAAGTGTCGACACCAGTGTTTCGCCTGTGCTCTTTGAAGGTGCAGCTTGCCCGGAGAGTCTGTTTTGCGTGTCTGATGATACAGTTGTGCCCGCCTTATCCGCGATGCGTGTTACCGTCACCTGTTCATCTCCGACTCCTATCTCGTTCGATGCTGCAGTGGAACCTGTACATCGGAACTGCCTGAAGAAAAACGTGTTAGTTACGCACTGCGTGGTCTCAGTGACCAATGGATGCGCGGAGCTGTGGGCGCTAAACTGTTCCACTGAAGCGGCAGTGCTACCTCAAGGCCTAAAGATTGCCACGTTTCAGGAAGACTCGCCTACATCGGTGGCAGTACTTATAGAGCTACCCGATGGAGGAGCAACCAGTGTCTCGAGCCCGGGAGCTCGAAGATACTTTCAATGATTGATAAATCATTCAGTGATCACGAGCGTCGAGTGTTGATGGCCCTACTTACGAAACACACCTCGGTATTCGACTTCGTGCAGCACGATGGCCCGCCATCGATTCCTGCGTCCAGAACTCGTCACCGCATCAACACAGAAGCCGCCCAGACTATCCGACAAAAACCCTATTGGTGTCCCATCAGAACGCAAAATAATCAGCGATCAAGTCCAAGAAATGCTATGCAAAGGCGTCATTCGAGAATCATCTAGTCCTTGGGCAGCCCCCGTGATATTGGTGAAGAAGAAAGACGCTACGTGGCGGTTCTGCGTGGATTATCGTCGCCTAAACGCCGTTACTAAGAAAGATGTATATCCACTCCCACGAATTGACGATGCCATCGACTGCCTTTTTGCGGCATCTTATTTTTCCTCTATTGACTTACGCTCAGGTTACTGGCAAATTCCTATGCACAAGGACGACAGAGAAAAGACAGCATTTGTAACGTCCGACGGACTATTTGAGTTTAACGTGATGCCTTTCGGGTTGTGTAACGCGCCCGCAACGTTCGAGAGGTTCATGGACACAATATTAGCGGCTTGAAATGGGGAGTTTACATGTGCAACTTAGACGGCGTTGTGATCTTCGGGCAAACGTTTAGTGAGCAGAAGAAACGTTCGTACTTGGTATTGAACTGCTTGGAGAAAGCGGGTTTTGTGCTCAATTAAAAAATGCCGTTTTGGGGAACGACAAACTCTCGTGCTAGGACATCTCGTCGCTATAGAAGGCATCCGACCAGATCCACAAAAGACTGCGGCCATAGAAGCATTTAAGGTACCCAACTCTGTCAAGCCGTTAAGAAGTTTCTTGGGCTTGTGCTCCTACTTTCGCTGATGAATTCCGCGGTTTAATGCTGACATGGCTCATCCCTTTACACGCCTTCTCCAAAAAGGCGTTCCCTTTGAGTGGACTGCAGTTTGTGACTCATCGATTCGCCAGCTAAAGTTCCTGTTGACGTCCCAACCAATTCTTCGCCAACTGAAATTCACATTGATGCCAGTGGCGTAGGCATCGGTGCTGTGCTAGTTCAGCGTATTGGCGACAGTGAGCACGTGATCTCGTACGCTAGCCGGTCCTTGAGCCGCTCCGAGCGCAACTACACAGTGACCGAACAAGAGTCTGGCAGTCATCTTCGCAGTGCAACGGTTTCGTTCGTATCTCTACGGGCACCCCTTCACTGTGATAAAGGATCATCATTCGCTATGCTGGCTTGTGAATCTGTGGGATCCTTCAGGACGACTAGCGCGCTGGGCCCTCCGCCTACAGGAATACGACTTCGTTATTTGCTACAAAAGTGGCCGGCGACATGCCGACGCTGATTGTGTCTCTCGGATGTCACTTGCAACAACTGAATGCGATGCGGACAACTTTGAAGAATACATCGCTTTTGTGCCCCTAGAATTTCCGGATATGGGTACCGTAATATCCAAGCAGCACAAGGACGACAGCTTACAACCGCTCTTCGCGGCAGCACAGGAGTCACCTGCAGGCAGTCGCTTTCGCCTACGCGATGGTGCCACGATGTATAAGAAGAGATACTCGACCACGGGTGCACGCTACCTTTTAGTTGTCCCAAGAACCTTCGCAGCCAAGTATTATACGCCATGCACGATGACCCACCTTCCGGTCATCTTGGTTCCACACGTACGCTCTACCGGGCTCAAGAACGTTTTTATTGGCCTAAGATGCGGAAGGATATCGAACGGTACGTCGCCAGCTGCTCTCAATGCCAGCGCTACAAGCGCCCTCCACAAGCGCCACATGGCCTGCTTCAACCAGTTCCCCCTTCTAGCGTCCCCTTTGAGCAAGTTGGTATAGATCTTCTGGGCCCTTTCCCGCGATCCTCCAACGGCAATCGTTGGGTTATCGTTTGCGTAGATCACCTTACCCGCTATTGTGAGACCGCCGCGTTGCTATCGGCCACAGCTACAGAAGTTTCTATCTTCTTTCTGGCTCACGTTATACTCCGACATGGACCTCCTCGCATAGTAATCAGCGATCGTGGGCGACAATTTACCGCGGACGTAGTTGAAGAAACCCTTCGTCTGTGTTCATGTAGCTTCCGCCATTCTACGCCCTACCATCCACAAACTAATGGTCTGGTCGAGCGCACAAACAGAACGCTTGCCAACATACTGTCCATGTACGTCGATTCGGCAAAACATGATTGTACCGGAGGACATCGGCACCAGCTCTGGGCTAACCAGTGTGGAAAAAGACGTTGACGATCATGTGGTTCGCGCTAGGTCGGTTTCCAACGAGCCAGCTGTTTCAACCGTCAAGCTTCGTCAAGTCTACCTGCCGAATACTCTTGTCAGATTTGGTGGAAGTGGGGTCGTCCCTTTCAGCGTCCTGGAACTCCGTAGCCGTACGCTACCATCTGCATTCGCTATGACCGAGGACGCCGGCACCTCGCGAGCTGTCCCTGCTCCCACACCTGTCGTGTGCTCTGGGGTGCTTTGTCAGCGTGATCCTCCAGTCTTCAGTGGCACTGACGGTCATGACGTGGAAGACTGGCTGGCCGAGTATGAACGTGTTAGCGCTCACAACAAGGGATGACCGCGACAAGCTGACTTATGCCATCTTTACCTTGCCGACGTGGCCAACCTGTGGTTCAAGAACCACGAAGCTGATTTTACCACCTGGTCAGCGTTCAAAGAGACCCTCGTTTCGTTCGTTTTTCAGGCGGCCAGCGGTGCGCAAGCGTCGCGCTGAACACAGCCTCCGCGGACGATCTCAACAAATTGGTGAGACCTTCACAAGCTACATTGAGGATATCATCGGCCTCTGTAGGCGGGTGAATGCGTCCATGTCGGTACCTGAGAGAATCAAACACATAATGAAAGGCATAGACGATGACGCCTTTCATATGCTCGTGGCCAAAAACCCACAGAGCGTAACTCAGGTTATTGAACTTTGCCGAAGTTTGACGAGCTGCGTAAACAGCGCATCACCACGCGTCGCCCTGAAATGCAACCAGCCGACCTTTCAGCTTTGGCTCCCAGCAGTGCTTGTATTGACTACATCTCCTTGCTGCCTCAAATTCAGCAATACGTACGCGAGGAAGTTGCGCGTCAGCTCTCTCTTGTGGCATCGGTCACCGAGCCTCCCCACACTGGACCAGTCGCTTCGTCGGGTTATACAGACGGAAGTTGCCGAGGCCCTGCAGTCCCCTGCTTCGCCGCCGCAAGTTACGGCACCGCTACAAGTTACGCGTACGGCCGCTACAGGTTACGGCACCGCTCATTATGCTGAGGCCCTTACTCGGTCTCGTGCCCAACCGACGCCAGTCCCATCCCGCCCAGCCACCAACTTCTACAGCCGCGAAGTCCTGTACGGCCGATTTACGTACCGTTGTCGCATCCGAGACCACCTATCAACCCCTGGCGCACTCCGGCAACCGGCCAGTGTGCTACGCTTGCGGTATTCCGGGACATGTTGTGCGCCTTTGTCGCCGGCGCGGACTCTATTTTCGCGATGTTGCTCCCAACTTGGGCCTTGTCCCTCAACTAGCTACACACCGTCTTGCATCTGAAGCAACGGACTCGTATTCCCCGTCGCCCCGCCTTTAATTCACGCCGATCCCTTCTCCCGCCGCCGCTCCCTTTCCCCCATGATTCGCCGTTCCAACCATGCCCAGGAGAAAACTAACAGCCGCAGTTCCTGAGGCAGAACTGCGCCGTCGTCGAAATTTGCAAGGCCTCTTCTTTCGCCGCCTAACGAGATTGTAGTGTTTCTAGACGGTGTCGCGACGAACGTTCTTGTTGACACAGGAGCACCTGTTTGTGTGATTAGTGAGTTTCTATGCCGCAAACTGAACAAAGTGATGACTCCGCTTTTTGATATTTCGCTACGCACAGCGAGCTCGCAGCACGTCAAGCCTTCGGCCACCTGCACCGCCCGTGTTTTAATTCAAGATGCGCTCTACGTTCTCGAATTTGTCGTCCTTTCTCATGTGTCGCATGATGTTATCCTGGGCTGGGACTTCCTTTCCGCGCATCATGCAGTTGTCGACTGTGCTCGTGCACAACTCGCCTTGTCTCCGTTCTGTACCACAACCGTCGATGAACCTCGCCCGTCTGCTAAAGTGGTTGTCGCTGCTGACGTCATAATCCCTGCTTTCCCTGTCACGCTGTCCCCAATTCCACTGCACTTTTTGCACCGTCTGAGGAATGTGCGCGTCGCCGGAACCTTGTCCTATACCGTTTGCAGTCGTCACACTTGATGATGATTCCGGTGCCGTTTGCGCGCGCAATCCGTTTCCCTGCCCTTCAACTCTATTACATGGCGAATCTGTTGGGCGTCTCGACACTTTTGATGCCATCTTTCCGTTTGATGCGCCTTGCGATACGACCCCACTGCCTATCGGTGCCGTCACTTCTGCCGCCGCTCCCGCCTCCCCCGCCTCATCCGACCACGACATCTTGTTGCACAGCGTCGATAACGCGCTCCCGCAAACTCAGCGCAATCAGCTAGTTCAGCTGCTTGACTGTTTTCGGGCCTCTTTCGACCTCGGCCAACATTGTTTGGGGCGCACGTCAGCGGTTGTTCACCGTATTGACACCGGTCGCCATGCTCCACTGCGTCAGCGTCCCTACCGAGTGTCCCAAGCCGAACGCCACGTCATTAGTGAACAAGTCGATGACATGCTGCAACGTGGCGTGATCCAGCCCTCGCACAGTCCTTGGGCTTCTCCGGTCGTACTGGTGCGCAAAAGGACGGCTCAATCAGATTTTGCGTGGATTACCGCCGACTGAACAAGATCACACGTAAGGATGTTTATCCTCTACCAAATAGACGATGCCCTCGATTGTCTACAAGGTGCCGAATTTTTCTCTTCCCTGGATCTTCGATCTGGATACTGGCAAGTGCCGATGGTTGAAGCGGACCGTCCGAAAACGGCTTTTGTGACCCCTGACGGGTTATACGAATTGAATGTGATGCCCTTCGGCCTGTGCAACGCGCCTGCGACTTTCGAGCGGATGATGTACACGATCCTCCGGGGACTTAAGTGGCGTACCTGTCTGTGCTACTTAGACGACATAGTTGTCTTTTCTCCCAATTTTGAATCTCATCTTGATCGCCTCGACCAAGTTCTTCAGTGTCTCACGGCCGCCGGTTTGCAATTAAACATGAAGAAATGCCATTTTGGTGCCAGACAGATTACGATTCTAGGCCACGTCTTTTCACAAGAGGGAATCCTGCCAGACCCTGCCAAACTGCGTGCCGTTGCCGATTTTCCCAAGCCAACCTCTTAAAGAGCTCCGTAGCTTCATCGGCTTGTGCTCTTATTTTCGGCGTTTCATCCGCAATTTCGCCTCTATTATCGCCCCCTTGATTCAGCTACTTGCCAGCAGCTGACCCCTCGGCGTGGACTCCCGATTGTGACGAGTCATTTACGACGCTCCGCCGGCTCCTTACGTCCCCACCAGTACTGCGCCACTTCGATCCCAATGCGCCTACTGAAATTCACACGGACACTAGCGGTGTCGGTCTTGGTGCCATTCTCGCCCAACGCAAAGACGGCTATGACGAGTATGTCGTTGCGTATGCCAGCCGTACCCTAACAAAGGCAGAGTCAAACTATTCTGTAACGGAAAAAGAATGTTGGCAATTATTTGGGCGATCGGCAAATTCCGTACTTACCTTTACGGACACCAGTTTGAAGTTGTGACTGACCACCATGCATTATGCTGGTTGTCATCTATGAAAGACACACTGGCCGCCTCGCTCGTTGGGC
Organism: Dermacentor silvarum; assembly: GCF_013339745.2. Taxonomy (NCBI): domain Eukaryota; kingdom Metazoa; phylum Arthropoda; class Arachnida; order Ixodida; family Ixodidae; genus Dermacentor; species Dermacentor silvarum. The sequence goes on from NW_023606119.1 coordinate 323,681, forward strand.
TATACGCCTTCAAGAGTATGACATACGTGTCATTTATCGCTCGGGACGCAAACATTCAGACGCCGATGCCCTATCCCGTTCTCCGCTGCCGTCTGACCTACTTTGCTTACAAACTTCCACCTGCGATTCGTCGTCCCTCGGCATCACCGACATGCCGGCCGAGCAACGCAAGGATCCCTGGATCGCTTCTCTGCTTGACGTTCTCTCCCACCGTTCGCTTGAATTTGTTTCACGCACCATTCGTCGCCAAGCGCATCACTTTGTCGTCCGTGAAGGCTTGTTGTACCGCCGCAATTACCTAACCGATGGCCGCATGTGGTTGCTTGTTATCCCACGACATCTGCGCTCGGACATACGAACCGCCTTCCACGACGATCCTCAATGCAGCCACGCTGGCGTATTCAAGACCTACTCCCGCTTACGCCTGAGGTATTACTGGCACGGCATGTATCGATACATTCGCCAGTTCATGCCTTTCGTGTCAACGGCGTAAGACACCCCCTCATAGCACCGCGGGACCTCTTGAACCTTTACCGTGCCCTGTACGACCATTGACCTTTACGGTCCCCTCCCGAACACTCCTGCAGGAAACCGGTGGATCATTGTCGCCGTCGACCATCTCACACGGTACGCTGAAACATCTGCGCTGCCAGCTGCCACCGCGATAGACGTCGCTCGCTTCCTTCTTCGCCACCTCATTTTGCGACACGGTGCGCCCCGTGAATTATTAAGCGATCGTGGCCGCGTCTTTCTCTCAAGCGCTATCGAGGCACTGCTCCAAGAATGCCGCATTGTTCACCGCACCACCTCTGCATACCATCCTCAAACCAATTGCATGACGGAGCGTTTCAACCGTACCCTTGGAGATATGCTTGCGATGTATGTGTCCGATGATCACTCCAATTGGGACCAGGTGCTCCCTACATCACGTACGCTTATAACTCTGCGCCACAAACTACCACCGGCTTCTCTCCTTTTTTCTTTTATATGGACGTGAACCATCATGTTCCATGGACACCATTCTCCACTACCGACCCGATGTTTCTGAAGCCACGCCTGTTTCCGAAGCGGCTGCTTATGCTGAAGAGTGTCGTGAACTGGCTCGCTCGTTTACCGCGCAAGACCAATGTCGCCAAAAATCTCGCCATAACGAATCCGCATCTAATGCTCACTATTCCCCAGGAATGCTAGTTTGGCTCTGGGTCCCGTCCACTACTCCCGGCCTTTCGACCAAGCTTCTCTCGAATATCATGGTCCCTACCGAGTAGAAGACCAAACGACTCCCGTGAACTACATCATCGAGCCGTTCGAGCCAATCTTCCGACCACCGCCGCGGAGGGTGTGAATCAGTTCACGTCGCACGGCTGAAACCGTGCTACGACCCTCCTGTGTGTCATTCCCCTAAGTCGCCAGGTTGGCTCCTTTCTGTGTGGGGGAGTGATTGTACCGAAGCACATCGGCACCAGCTCTATGCTAGCCACTGTGGAAGAAGACGTTGACGATCGTGTGGTTCGCGCTAGGTCGGTTTTCAACGAGCCAGCTTGTTTTAACCGTCAAGCATTCGGCAAGTGTACCTGCCGAATACTATATATATATATATATACTATATATATATATATATATATATATAGATATATATATATATCTATATATATATATATAAGCGGGTTTCTCGTGACCTGCGCCTTGAAATAGACCTAAGAAAGGCATCAGAGCAATCACGAATAGTTTGTCCTTCTTCGTAAAAACTATGATGAAAACATCACTGTGTCGAAAGGGAAAATGAAGAGGAACTGTCACAAAGTTTCGAAACAAACATGACGTCCTGCGTGCGCAACTGGAAGGGCCAAATGTAAGACTCGTGCAAAGTGAACAACACTCGAGTTGTTTGACCGTGCAGGTAAAATGTGTTGCCTAGACTCCGAAGAGAAAGGTTCATGAGGTGGTATGAAAATTGCTAGCGCAATTGGAGTGTGACATTACTGCAGTGAAAGTGAGGCATCTAATCGCGTTCCAAGCGCGAACGATATAGTACACCGTAATACAGTTTTGTGCAGCACTGAGCGCAATTTCTTCTCTCCGAGTAGTTTCGTTTGAAAAGCCCCGCCAGAAAGCGATAACCTCGGGGGCTAAGATGAAAGACGCAGATGTACACAAATGGGCACCTGAAGCGCCTGTTCGGTGGGCTGATGAGGCACGCCGTAGTGGGCACGCCGTAGAGCAGAAAGGAAAAGGGTTGGAAAGCGTGCATGTACAAGAAATAATACAAAAAAAACGCTTAACCTTGTGACTTCGCTCAGCCGTCACTAACTTCAGCAAAGGCCGTATTTCTCCTCAAGCTAAATTAAATTATGGGGTTTTACGTGCCAACACCACGATACGCCGTAGTGGGGGACTCCGGAAATTGGGACCACCTGGGTTCTTTAACGTGCACCTAAATCTAAGTTACACGCGGGTGTTTTCGCATTTCGCCCCCATCGAAATGCGGCCGCCGTGGCCGGGATCAATCCCGCGACCTTGTACTCCCAGCAGCCCAACACCATAGCCACTGAGCAACCACAGCGGGTTCTCCTCAAGCTCTTCGTATCCTCCGCCAGGCACCACACTCTAAAGACAGCATGATCTCCCTGACATGGATCCGCGGCCATGAGGGCCCCGTCACCCACACCAGGGGCGTAGCCAGAAATTTTTTTCGGGGGGGGGGGGGGGGCGCAAGCTTATGTTGCTTTCCTCTAGGTCACGTGATCGATAACAAATGTCGGTAGTTTAAGCAGACTTTATACATGTATATCAAGACATGGGACCCCCATCCCCCCCCCCCCTCGACGTGTGCGTGTGAAGAAATTAAGTAAACAGTAAGTAAGCTCAGTAAATACAGTAAGGTACGACAGTTACAGTGGGCGTTGGAGCAACGGGTCTCTCATCGCGCCACTGAATGGATCAGTCTTCGACAAACGCATCATGAGACGACCCCCTCGTGCGGATCGGAGAAGACATCATTTTGTTCTTCCGTTAAGCGTAGATAGCGAATGCCTCGTCGGGTGCGACTGTGCGTTCACAGATCAAGCGACCGACTATACGCGTAGAAAATGCACGTGTGACAGGCCTTTATACCTACTCCAATAGCCAATAGATTGCTTCGCTGCGTCTTTGCGCTATGAAAACTTAAATACGCGCAAAAAACGCGTAAGGCTTTTTTTTCCGAAGCTTTCGTCGCCCCCTGCTCCCTCATAGAGATAGGGTTGCATTTCCTGCGGAACAAGTGCCATGGGCCCGCTGTGTCTCCGCTGCTGTGCTGGGAGCTGCAGCCGTCATTTGCCTTTACTGAGTCAAAAGATTCATGAATTGACTACAAGAATATTCAGCAAAGCATAGAATGGCTTGTGTACGCATTTTAAGTAGTGCGTGCAACTCACCTCTGCTTCACTTACGCCGGTTGCAAACAGGAAGCGGCTTTGTACTCAAGAAATCGACTGATTGTTTTTACTAGTGATGCAGCGATTTGAACTCCGGTATTTTTCTAGTACATAGTGCCACCTAATCAATTTCTCAGGACGCGTGAACTCCGACGAGAACTGTCAGCGCCTGCACAAGAAGGTTTACTTACGCTGTACTGCGCACAGCAGTAATTCATGGTTGTCGGCTGTCTGGTTCGTGCATTCTGTTGCGAGTCGCGTGGAATTTCACTGCTGTCATCAACCCCCTACAGTGTGTACATTGCTGGTTTGGGATCCACAACAAAACAGCAGCAACTACCAGCCTTCCGTAATTGCTGGTTGGATTCAGCAACACAACAGTAATTACCAGCCTTCCGTAGGGGCGCGCAATCGCAAACAAGAGACGTTTCCTCGCGCAGACTAAGGGCCCATACACACTTGCGACTAGGCGAGGTCGCGCAGCGACCAAGTTGGTCGCAAAGACCGACAGTCGCAAGTATAGTCGCAAATGGTCGCTTTTCTCGAAATGCGACCGGTTTCGGGCCACTCGCTCACTGCTCGATTTTTCAGTCGCGCGAACCGCAGTCGCAGAACAGCTAAACCAATAGATGCGAAGGAACGGACGTCCGTATACGTGACGCTTATTTTACGCGGCGATGACATTTCAAGCAGACGTGAACGGCATATCGTGATACATTTCGGTTTAGCGACTCGTCGGTCGCATTTGCAAGTGTGAACATCGTTCGTCTTGAGTAGTTTGGTCGCCAGTCGCAATCTGTCGAGAGACCTCGCCTAGTCGCAAGTGTGTGAATGGGCCTGAAGCCTACGTTCACACTTGGGAAGCGGCAAGCGGCGCGGAAAGGCCAAAGCGGCCTGAAAATTTTTTCCGCGCCTGTCCAAGTTCACATTTGTTTTGCTACCGCCGCTGCCGCCGCTGCCGTTTCGTCCAGATCCATCTCGTCTGCGTACGTTTGGCGGCGTGGTGGCGCTCATATCGCATTATTTCGAGCGGTATGTTCATTCTTTGAGCCACGTACCGTCATCAAAAGTGATCATTTTACGCAACTTCGCGTTTCATCTGCGACCTTCGGTAAATTCCTCGTTGGCGTTCCGTAATTCTCCGCACACGGGCGCGGTGGCGCTGAGTCACAGGTTGGTGCCTAGGCGTGAGAACATTTCTTTAATAGCTTTTATTTACAAGTTGTAATAACATTTCATCATTTCGTTTTATTGTCGGCGCCTCCAGGACACCAAAGGGGCAACGGGAACACACAGCTAAAACCCGGGCTGGCCCTTGTGTTGGGGCTCGCCAAAGCCTGCGCGTCCTACGTGAGACCTACGCTCCCAATCTATCGTCGCGACGAGAAAAGCACCCGCGACTTCTGCAACATACCGTACACGTGCGAGGAGAATTATGGAGCGCCAACGAGGAATCTGCCTAACTATTGTCTGCCGTGGAAGAAGAATGGCTTTTATACTTCTACCTACTTGTTTTCTAGAAATGGACATGAATAAACGGAAGACGCGGACACCTCGGAAACGGCGGTGTGGGTTCGCTGGCTTTGCAAAAGCGCGAGAAGTTGGGTCACGCCAAGGCTTCGTTGCGGCACCTCCGGTCGCGCGACGTTGAATACACTATCGCGAGTATTGCTGACAGTACGTTTTAGTGCCACTCTTGTCGTAGAGCAAGGGCTGGTTCTTGATCGCGTCGATCAGCATTACAGCCTACACTTCTGGTGCCATGTTCAATTTACGGCCGGTTGTTACATGCTATAGAGTGTAGCTTCCAGTGAAGCAGAACAACTTTCCGCCGCGTTTCCGCTTCGCCATGGCGAAAAATCGGCCCGAGACTGGTTTGGCTAACAGCCTGTTTTTCTGCCTGTTTTGCCGCCTAGGCAGGCGGATTTTTGCAAGATTTTGCCGCTTCCTACAGCCTCGAGACCAAGTGTGAACGTAGCCTAAGATCCTGCACGAGCGCGGCCTAACCGGCACCTGAAGGGAAGCGGCGAAAATGTATACCGGAGATTTCGACCACCTGGGGTCTTTAACGTGCACCTAAAACTAAGTAAACGGGCCTCAAGCGTTTTCGCCATCATCTAAAATGCGGCTGCCGCATTTGTTGCTTCAGAATGCGGCCGCCACATTCTCGCCCAAAACTTCACAGAGTGTCAAAGCCTTGACAAACACCGTGACAGTTTTTTCCATATGCAGACATGATTCGCTGTAAATTACCAACCAAACGGAAGCGCCCAGGAATGAAATTGTGATAGTAGCACCGGTTTCATGAATTATGTCAGCGCGAAGCGACGAAAACAAAGGGCGGGTAAGTGGTGGGGGGGGGGGTTGCGGAAAAAATTTCGGGGGGGGGGGTTTGAACCCCCCCCCCCTGGCTACGCCCCTGACCCACACCTCCACAACTTCAACGAGGTCACCCACTCCATCGCGCGAGGCCTAGTCAACCGCGCCGGAGACACTGGAGACGAGTTGGACACCAGGGACAATCTGACCACTTATAACGATCTCGTTAAGGCATTTTACCTAGTCGCCGAACCTTCCCCCCACCTCACCCAAGTTCAGCCGGGTGCAGGCTACCATCCAGCGTCTGCTACAAACAAATACGTAGCCTTCACCCACACGCCTCCACCTTATATTCCGTGAAGTTTACAGTACCCCCAACTGCCGGTGCTGTGGCACTCACCCGGCTACGCTTCCGCATATGCTGTGGGAGTGCCCAGCACAGTACACTCACATTTTTTTTATTTCAGTTTTCGCAGCAGACAGCACATAAAGCCTGATGCAGGGACAGAAGCTAAAGGCAGTTTATGCCTGACGAGGCCTCAGCCAAACAGTTCAGAGTGATGCACTTGCAAACACGGGAAAAAAATGTGCTGAACCAAACATTGACAATAAAGTTGCGTTGACCAAGAAAAGTTATATAACACGACATTTTGCACCGTCCTATAACAACGAGAACGTCTCGCTTGTTCAGTAGTAAACACAACAAATCATACATTGCATGACACTATCCATATTTACATACAATTAAATAAAATAAAAACAAGATGCATTTCACTTGTGCATGGTGAAAACCTCTCACATAATAGATAACATTGATTCATATACACAATAAAAGGGACACAAGACAAGATTTACAGATCACTTTCTGTGTTACAAACAAAATACTTAGTTCTGATTGTACTTAATACCAGAGGACAGCAATGTTTCTATAACATGGCGTTCAAATACACGTGATGTATATTCGAAGTTTAGCATTCCTTCAAGTTTGTTTAAGATGGCAGGTATTTGATAGGTCATTGTTTGCTTTCCATAGTTTGTTCTAATTTATGGTGTTCGATGTTTTTGGTGCCTTAAAAGATATTGTGCGTTTCAGAGCCACAAGTTTCGTAAAGCTTCTTCTGGTGTATTTCTTTCAAAACTTTTAAATAATATAACTGGTCCGCCCTTAGCATGATAGTTTCTTGAACAGAGGAGCTTCTTAAATCCTGCACATTTCCATGAAAAGACTCAAAGCAGCGCAACACTTTTTTTTTGTACAGTAATGAGTTTATTGTAATTGTGTGCGTAGTGGTCCCCACAACAATAAACCATAAGTTAACTTGGAGTAAAGGAGGGAAAAATAAATATTCTTTTTAGCCAGAGAGGTATGAGCTGAGATATCTTGTATAGACATCCAACTGTACGGGCTAGTTCCATACTTAAGCTCGTTATGTGAACAGACCAGCTGAGGTCTTTCTTAAACTGAACCCCGAGAAATTTTGCTCTTGAACTTGGTTTATTAAAGTGTCCTCAAATTTTACACTAAGTTGTTATGTAAAGTTTATTTACCGGACCAAATATGACATATGTGTTTTTGAGGCATTTAACCGTAATCTATTTCTCTTAACCAGTTTGATAGGTGCGTAAGGTAGTTATTTACAGAACGTTCTAGTGTCAGTAGATTATGTGAAGAGAAGAAGATATTAGTATCATCCGCATACATTAACACCACGACCCTTTCGTCGAGGTTGCGTGACGCTCTGCCGAGCTCTGCCCTCGACGACCAAACCTGCGCGACCCAGCACGCCCGTGAGGCGGCGGCGAGGCAAGCCCTCGACGTCCTCTCAGGAGGCTTAGGCCCGGCCATCATAAAGTGCTGGTTCTACAATATAAGTTCACGGCGGCCGTATTTCGCTGGGGGCGAAATGCGAAAATACCGTGTACTTAGATTTAGGTGCACGTTAAAGAATCCCAGGTGGTCCAAATTTCCGGACTCCCCACTACGGCGTGCCTCATAATGAGATCGTGGTTTTGGCACGTAAAACCCCATAATTAAATTTTTTTACAATAAATGTTTATTCCTCCTTGAACTCGGCCGCGTAACGCTTGAAACAGCGAAGCTGGGCGATCGTATCCCAGCATTTTCCAGAAGTGCGCGCGAACTTTTTCTTATTACTCATGATGATGATAATTTCTTTTCGCGCGTCTCGGACTTAAGTCCGTCATTGCGCGTTGCATAGCGAAGCTTGCAACACCGACACGCGCGCGTTCCAATGCCGACACTGCGTTCCAGGAGACCCGCTCCGTGAATGCGTGTCTCTCTCTCTCTCGCTCTCATAGCACACAAAACCTCTTCACCTCACAGAGCACGAACGTACGAACGCGCCAGCTGTGGACAAAGACGAGGACGCTCGAACGCAATCATATAGTTCGCATAAATGCATGTTCTGCAAGCGTGGGTATAGCCCTGTATAGCCAAGGCCGAAATGCCTTGGATTTTGGCATGGCAACTGGCAGAGCACACCCGAAGTGTACCGCATATGAATTGCAGCTTCCCCGGAAAGTACCTCGGAGTTCCGCTAAGTTATTACCGAAATGCGGAAGAATAATGGTCTGAGGAAAACAAACGCGTTAAAGTACTACCGATAAATGGGGTGGCCATAACTTTTCAGCGTTTGCAAGAGCTTCCGTTTGCAATATGTTTTTAATTGCCAAAGTATTCTACGTGTTGCAAGTGATGACCATGGCCAGAAGTTCGGTTCAAAAAATCCGCCGAGTATTTGCGACCTTTATACGGGGATCGCAGTGGGAGCGCACCAGCCGGTGCAATTTGTTCATAAGGTGAAAAATGGGGGTCTAGGGCTCTCGCACCTGTTCTTCAGCAGCTGGTGAAGATTATTCTTTTTGCGGGATCAAACTGATGTTTTTCAGAAGTGTGATCCAAGCAGGATTACCGCATTATCTATCTGACTTTGTTGTATCAACATTTTCTTTGAAAGCACGACCGCTTAGTTGTTATTTGTGTGAAATGGTTATGTCTATACGCTTGCTCAAGGCAAGATTTCCATATGAATACTAGTCTGATGTTATGAAAAAAACGTTTGTATTGTGACGTTCTTGATATGTTCCTACCAATACGTCTCTATCGAGCTGTCTACAAGCTAGGTCCTGAGTGCGATGTGCTAAAGCATGTAAAAAAAATGTCACAGTTTCGCCCTAAGGGCGAAGCAATGAATGCGATAGCAACAGAGCAATGTTACGATGTGGGTGAGCGGCTTTGGTAGCAATATAAATTGTAGTAAACATGAGCTGATTAAGTAAGCAGGTGTGCTGCGGCGTAAGTAGACCGACATGAAGAGAGACTCGATGACCACGAGAAGGCGCGTGTGAAACGGTGGTTGTGATGAGAAGCGCTTCCCGTGGGCAGGGCGTGCGAAGGGACACACCTGTAGCGCTGCACTGCGAATCCGGGCAGCATTACATGTGTAGCGTGCGTTGGAAATGTGGCCCGACTATTACTAACTAATGAACAAGCGTGGTGTGAGCGCGCACAAACAAACATGAATAGATCACACTGAATGACTGCAGACAACGACTGTCAAAACGCTGGCAGCAAGCCCATACGCTGCAGCGGGCGAAGGTACGTGCGGTCTATCGCTTGAACAGAAACTGAGCGGCGATGCACAGTGCATAAAGATCAGAGCCGTGTGGAGATAAGAGACGGTGCGGTCGAGCGACGAGCGTGGTTGTTGGCAGAGAGTGCCCCCCCCCCCCCCCCCCCCCCCCCCCCCTGCTCCCTCCGGCGCTGGCTTTCCGCTTCCTTGCTTGCGCGTGGGAGATAGAGTGCGTTCGCTCTCCGTGATAGCGCGCGTCCCCGCACGCTTCCGCTGGGGCATAGGGCGCGCGGCGAAGATTTTATCTATACGGAACCTCACGGCGACGGCGACGCCGACGGCAGAAATCCGGTTGAAGTGTCCATATAATTGCTATCGCAATAAAATGCCAGTAAGACCATCGTTGAAGCGTTCTTTCTTCAAATACATACCGACATTCTCCCTGTAAAGCCATGGTTACAAAGTAAAGGTCTTTTTGTACCTTGGTCAGTAAACTGTTTAATCTGTAACAAACCGGAAACAATAGAACATATTTTTTGTAGAATGCCACGATGCCGTATTCCTGCGGGATGTCCTGCAAAGAACCCTTAAAAAAGAATTGCCATTAAGCATTTTTGGAATCCGGTTTCTTCCATGTGTGGATATAGGGGAAGTGTTGAGTTATATGCTAATGTGCTTTGCATGCATAGCGTATGGAAGACGAGAATGGATATTAGGCATGCTCATATACAAAGTCACTCAGCAAGACACTATTTTGCTGCGAGTATGATCTACACCCGAGACTTGTTCAGAGCCCAATGTGAACCCCCAGAGTGGCTATATGTATTAGACCGATTGGTTTCTGTGAAGCATTTTTAAGCCACATACACTGGCCGAGTTGTGGCTCCTCTATTTAGAATATGTACATGTGTATCTGATAATGTTGTTTGTGTTTGTGAAATGGCAATAAAGAAAAAAAAAGGCTGTATAGCCTAGTGGTTACGACGCTCGCTTTGGGACCGGGGGTACAAGGGTTCGAATACCGCCTCGGCGAGAAAGTTTATTTTCTTTTATTGGCAGTTTCTTGATACGCACCACAAATTATGGCTGGCTTAAACGGCTTCGCTGTTAAAGGAACATATCTGCGGATGTTACATGGCAGCGATTTTTTTCATTGTCGGACTTGTGATGCGTTATCTGAACATTGTGTAAGCCTCCTGAGCAGTTTTATCTGAGCCTGCGACCATAGGTATGAATTCATATTGCTGATTGTATATCCTGCAATGTCGTTCTTTCATATTGGTGTTCGTTCTCTGCAAAAAACAAGATGACATAGAAATTTTTACAAAGCTTTAGCGCACGTGTCAATGTTATGACGCTGACTGAAACGTGGTATAATGATGCATCGCATGTATTTCTTCCTGCCGGTCACCAATGCTTCTTCCGTAATTGTCTATAGATAATTGGAGAGGTGGTGCAGCACTTTTTGTTTGAAACATATTGTGGGTGATCTTAGTTGAGAGGAACCACTGGCGATTATAAAATACTGACCCTGCGCAGTTGCAAAAGTGCATTGACGATTTTATATCAATCTTCCTCGGGGATCTTAGGGCATTTTATTGCTCTCCTAGAAAAGCTTTCTTTTAGAAAATCTTGATGCATTCCTGAGTGGTGTCTTGACTGTCATATGCTCACAGCAACATCAGTACAAGAGCAGCGGCAATCTGTCATTATAGGACCATAATGTCATAAACAAACGAACGCAAATAAGAGGTCTTCTTTATTGGATGCGTTTCCGTATTTGAAGTATATTTCTCATCGCTGCCGCGCGATGTGCCTTTCGGGACGCAGACTCTGCCTCGCACGAAAATAAACTTGAACCTTCGCCTACTATCGGTAGTGGTCGTCTTACTTACGGTTGTCGGCGCACTGCTTCTGCAGACGCAGCCGAAGTGGCGTGCCGCTCAGGTAGCGCCCCTTCTCGTTCGCAATGCGAAGTCCGATCCCGAAGGAAGCCGTTCCGGTGACGTTTCCCCAGCACGGCAGGAAGACTTGGAACACTGCAAGGCACAGTGAACATTGTCTGTTGCCGCAGCACATTCGCACATACGTGAAATAAGTGGCGCGCACTGATTCACGGAATAGTGAAGATAGCTGCGTAGATCAGTACTTTTCGTAACCCTTTTAGACACGAATTATGATCGACTGTCAAAACATGCGTGAAACATACATACATAACTTTATGCCAAGGTGCTTGAGACTCTAGTGAAAGCAAATCAAGGTGGTAGAATGACTTTTTGTGCATTTTATGACGAGCCATCATAATTACAGACTAACTGAATATTTGAATATTGTAAAGTCATTCATGCTACATTTCTTCATAAAAAGGATTGAATACCCCGCTCCAATTACAGGCACAAGTTATTCATTGGCCACGAGCATTTGAAAAAGAGAAAAAAAAATATTTCGAGGTTGCTACCGACATGCCCCACGTCAAACGTCACGTAAACACGGTAGTGCCTTCACCAAAGCGGCAAGCTGCATATCACTCGGAAGTAAAATGGAAGTAATATAGGTTAGCAGAATGTTAAGTTTACCCTAAGCAGAATATTTCTGCTCTGCGACCACTGCACAGAAATGACAAAAATAGTGTCTGAAGGGGGCCGGACTGCAGCGTACAATAAACCGTTGAATGTGCCATGAAATAGTATCAGTACTCGTGCGTGGCGCACGTAGCAAATCGTAGCGTATAGTTTAGTTATTATCTGCTTATTTATTTATACATTTATTGAAGCCGTTAGGTTTCTCCGATTTACAAGTCGTCTGGCGGAGCGCTGATTTATCGGTGACAGAAAGCTGTAAAACCGCGACGTCGAATGTGTCAGGCAGTCCGTGCAAACGCAGAACTGGTCTGGGCCGGGATGAAGTAAAATTATTCCAATCTGCTTTTATTCCAAATCCGCCATTAGCCCTCTGTGATAAGCCGAAATGGCTAGGGTTCCCCATATAGGCGCGGCGCCACCTATAGGGCGGGACCTGAGCTATTATGACCTATATCATGGAGAATAAAACCAGATTGGAATAATTTTACTTCATCCCGACCCAGGCTTCATTCTATCTGTCGCGTTTGCCACGTGTTGTGATGGAGGGAGACTTGGTGCGGCATTGGCGCCCACTTTCCGACGTCCTATGAGAAATTTCTTATCTGTAGTCTGAAGAGCAACGCAAGCTCTTTCAAAGAAATTTCGCGACGTCAAGTTTTAGTGCGGCGCGCGTAAAATGCTCGCATTAGACAACCGCAGCCAGGGCCGATTTGAGTGACAACTGCTGCACTTAGGAAAACAAAATTCTAGCAATTGCAAGAAGCAGATTTGGAACATGTAATGTTCTGCAAAACGTTTCAAAAAAAGAAAAAAAGTTAACGCGACTTTACAAGAACATAACACTGCCCGAAAAAGAGATACCACAGTTCTGTAAAGATCGCCTGTTAGATCATCGAAAGCAGACAAATTTGATATGTGAGTTTACACCTTACAACCGGAGGGTGCGTAAAAAGTCCGGCTCACAAATTAGTGGCATATTTCTGACGGCCGTCGGGCAAAAAAGGGCCACGGCTCTAAGTGGCGACTAATTCGGCTAACTTGGCCAGCACTTCCAGGGCTAGTGCATATAAATGACCAAGTTAGTGGGTGGATTGATGGCCGTCGCTGTAGCACAATTGGTATTGCATCGCACGCGTAATGCGAAGGCTGTTGGGTCCCCACCGGCGGCAAGTTATCCTTGCGTCCGCTTTCATTCCCCCCTTTTTTCATCATTCTCTACATTTAAATTGCTACTACAGCTAATTACCACTGTGCTTTCCTTTACGTCATTGCCTGCTGGCTCCGTACGGTCGTGATCACAAAACTCGAGCCCAAAACTCGAGCCCAGAGCGAGACAGCAACACAAAACGAATCATCCTTCAGGCTCGTATATACGCGTATGACCCGTATGGTCTCTGTTATCCTGTCACAGTGACAACCACGTAGATGTTTCAAACGCTGTGGGAATTGGGTATCGAGTGGGACGCCATTCTGCCTGAAAACGTCAAAGCAGCTTGGACGCAGTGGCACACCCAGCTACACTATTTAACGGACGTAACAGTGCCAACCCAATATGGCAACTTACCTAAAGATATCTGGAAAGAAGTACACACCTTCGTTGATGCGAGGCCCAAAGCTTACGGCACCGTTCCGTATTTGCACACCTCCGGAGTCAGCGGGGACTCTGGTTCTCTCAAAATCCCGAGTATCAGAGACTTTCTCTCCAAGACTGGAACAGATGGGTGCACGACTACTTGGAGCGTTCACTCAATGGCCAATGTGGACAGATTACGCTGCGTTGGGTTCCGCGCAACAATGACAGCCCTTTGTCGCCAAGAAAGTGTTGGAACAACGAACGGATCGGGACATCACTGTCCTGGGATGAAAAATCTCGCCGACCTTTCGACAAGGGGAATCATTCCTAAGGCGCTCAAGTCGAGATCAGTTTGGTGGAATGGTCCATTCCACTTGGCTTTCGCGGCCTTGCCGGCCAAATCATAAAAGTATCGGTGACATGACTATCGCAGAGAAAGAAAGAAGAACACTTGGCGTTCACAAGGTGACCGTAAAGGTCCTGCCTTTGCAAAGCCCCCTCTCTAAACTGGTCCGAGCATGCGTTAAAGCGAAGCCTTCTCTTCCTTCGACTTTTGCACTGCTGCTGTCGGTACCTTGCACGCCGCGTTGGGGTGTGGATACATGGCAGGAGCGTGGCAGAGAGGAAAGGCGCTTGGACATTTACGTGGATGAATGGATGCCATGAAACGGGGCTGAGCAAGGTTGAGCAACCAAGCTCTCGTTATTATTTTACCTAATTTAAACTTGTTGCTGGCGAGTTGGTTCATACTTCGAGGACAACAAATATACTGCGCAAGACTCAAACAAGGACCAAGTGAGGGACACGGACAAGCGCTCTGTCCACATAAGCCATTCGCGCTTGTCCGTGTCCCTCACTTAGTCCTTGTTCGAATCTTGCGCAGTATATTTGTGGTCCTACCTATATTTTTGAGAAAACACACAGACACAAAGAATTCCAAACATAGAACTTTTTGAACCATTACTGGGAACTCTGTTTTTGCACGTCTCCGTTGTTGGTGGTCTACCTACTTTCCTGCCACCAAACCTCCAATCGCCTCTTACTAATCTCTATAGCGGGCATGTTTACTTTCCCCCTGCTATCCCTGAACCCAAGGGCTTCAAGTAGGCCAGATGAGCCTAAACTGGCAGCTCGGTAGATATGTTCAAATTCCAATAAAGCATGTTCCATCGTTTCCCGTCGACAGTCGTCATAATGCCCTCTGGAGTTCCCTGGGCGTCGCCACAATACCCTCCCGCAATAGCATTGCAGAAACTGCAGCGTTTATCTTTGTACTAACGTCCAACAGCCCAGAGGGCAGGTAGATAGAATGGGAGAGAGGAGGTAGGAAGAGGAGGCAGGTCGAACCGACGAAACGAACAGCCTTGCCACTCTTCGCTCGCAGATCGCATGCATGGGCGGGGGCTGGAGAGGGAAAAGGCGTCGTAAGAAGGCAAGGAAACGCCACTACTAGACGCGCCAGCGGTTGCGGACAAACTGGATGCAAGGTGCATGGTGCGGTACGGCTCGTTTCTGCTATCCTGAAACACCGTGCAAATTTGTCAAGCGGACAACTGACGCAGGACGTGCAGACGAAAAACCGCATTAAAGCACCATACCGTCGACACCGCGGAAGCCGTGCCCCGGAAGCACGCCAAATCAACACTTCTGTGTCCGCCACGGCAGCTTTGCGGCTGTTGAATACTCGCGCCGATGGACTGAATCTAATCACTGTCGCCTTTGAACAACTGCTAACTTTTGCTGCGCGTTGACTTAGCTGGACGGCGTCGGCCATGCGCCCAGGAGCCACGAAGGAAGAAGTTCACTCTTTGGGATCCGTTTCGAGACTGATTTATGTGCAGTAGTAAATGACTAGAGTGGGAAGGAAAATGGAAGAGAGAGAAGTAAAGAAACACAGTAAAAGGGCGTGAGTAGGGCACGTGCAGTGCCGTGGAGAGGGTGCAGTGGCCACTGTCGGGTCGGTGACACGGGACACGGTGGTATTCATAATTAACTTGCTAGGACGGTTTTGTTAGAGGCCCCCTCGGCTCACGCTTCTCGGTAGCGTCTTCACGGTTGTCATCGAGGGTCTTTTTAGGCGCCCCCGCCTCCGCTCTCGCCTCTCAGTAGCGTCTTCACGGTTGTCAGCGAAGGTCTTAACAGTGGCTATTGCGTTGCTCGAGGTCACCGGTTGGATCTCGACAGCGGCATTTCGACGGAGCTGAAATACAAGCACGGTCGTGTACTTGGATTTAGGTGCCTTTTAAAGAGCACCATTATTCCGGAGTCCGCCATGTACTATGACGTGCCTCATAATACTATAGTGGTTTTGGGCACATCATCAGCCTATATTTATGTCCACTGCAGGACGAAGGCCTCGCCCTGGGATCTCCAATTGCACCTGCGAATTTCCAAACTTCATCACCCCAACTAGTTTTGTGCCGTCCTCGACTGCGCTTCCCCTCTCTTGGTTCCCTTCCCTTCTCTTGTAAATCTAGTGGTACACCGGTTATCCATCCTAGGCATTACATGGCCTGCTCTATTTTTTTTCTCTTGATGTCAATTAGAATATCGGCTATCCCCGTTTGTTCTCTGATCCACACCGCTCTCTTCCTGTCTCTTAACGTTACTCTTAAGATTTTTTCGTTCCATCTCTCGTTGTGCGGTCCTTAACTTGTTCTCGAGCTTCTTTGTTAACCTCCAAGTTTCTGCCCCATATGTTAGCCCCGGTAGAATGCAATGATTGTACACTTTTCTTTTCAACGACAGTGGTAAGCTCCCAGTCAGGATTTGGCAATGCCTGCCGTATGCACTGCAACCCAATTTTATTCTTCTGTAAATTGCATTCTCATGATCAGAGTCCCCTGTCAGTAATTGAATTAGATAAACGTACTCCTTTACAGACTCTAGAGGCTGACTGCGATCCTGAAATCTTGTTCCCTTGCCAGGCTACTGAACATTGTCTTTGTTTTCTGCATATCCATCTTCAACTTAATTCTACACTTTCTCGATTAAGGTCCACGATCATTTGCTGTAATTCGTCTCCATTGTTGCTGAATAGGACAATGTCATCTGCAAACCGAAGGTCGCTGATATATTCGCCGTTGATCCTCACTCCTAAGCCTTCCCAGTCTAAGAGCTTGAATACTTCTTCCAAGCATGCAGTGAATAGCATTGGAGAGATTGTGTCTCATTGCCTGACCCCTTTCTTGATAGGTGACTTTCTACTTTTCTTGCAGAGAACCAAGGTAGCTGTGGAATCCTTGTAGATGTTTGCTAAGATATTGTATTCACGTACGCTTCCTGTACTCCTTGATTACGCAATGCCTCTACGACTGCTGTTATCTCTACTGAATTAAATGCCTTTTCATAATCTATGAAAGCCGTATAGAGAGGTTGATTGTACTCCTGCAGATTTCTCGATTACCTGATTCATGCCATGGATATGATCCATCGTAGAGTATCCCTTCCTGAAGCCAGCGTAGCTGTTCTTTTGGTTGACTGAAGTGCCACCCTGATTCTATTGTAAATTGTCTTGGATGAATATTTTATACAATACTAAATGTATTGGCCCATACAGTCCCAATGATTAAATTAAAGCTTAATAATTTTGCCGCGATGCGATGTGCCATGTGACAACCTTCTCGGACGTTATGAATATGGCGCACAGCAACGACTCAAGCAAACACGTCTCTCTGTGTGTTCTGTTTACTACGCAGACAGGGCAGTAGTGGTGCACGCAAGGTAACATTTAATGTGAACTTACTACTCGCGCATTGCACTAAATACTGACGAAATTAAACATCGGGCCGTCAACATCACCGCTAATTATCGTCCATCAAAGCAAACAGCATAGAAAGCTTAGCTCGCATTGATTCCCACAGGGCGTGGGATCTGCGAAGCTTTTTTTGGCAACGGTCAAGTACCAGAATCAGAAGTGCGTTTTGCGGCAGAGGAAATTCAAGAGGCACACTCTTGTTTCATTCTGTGGCAAACTTGTTCTTCTGGCGCGTCGCCGGTTTAGACATGAGCGAGTAGTGGGGGACTGCTGATTGAGAGGAAGGGGAGGAAGTGAAAGGATGGAGTAGATCAAGTGAAGGGGCGTACAAATAAAGGCCCCAGTGTTTTTAACTGTGCTTGGCGGTTCCACAACTCCTTAATTAAGCCCAATTCGAGGCCCTTCCAAGAAGAACTTCTTCGCTGTTCGACAGGCATGCCAGCGATTACCCGATACGTCATCTCAGCGGCGTCTTTTGCGACGGGGTGCTAAGAGTTGGACGAACGTTCTATGCAGTCCATTTACTCTACAACGTTAAACATCCGATTACCCTCCTGTCGATAGAAACCTTTACAGAGCTGACGATCAGCACAAGCAACCGCCGTCTCCTGCATGCTGGCGCACTGGAGACTTACTGAACTGAGGGAACAGTACATGGATTGTGCGGAGAAAAAAGAAGGTAATAATGGTGCTCAAGAAACGTGTGACGCGCAACCGTTTTAACAGCCCTCCTGCTACTGAGGTAGTCGCTTCTCTAGCTCGTGAGAGGGTGACATGTTACCCGTGTAGACTTCGATGGACGCAAAGGAAATAACCGGAAGTGTTTCATCGTTATTTCACGTGCGCAGTAGGGCGCGCAATGCACCTTGAACTGGCGACCGACATGTCAACTCCAAGCTTCCTGATGGCGTTCCGAAGATTCATCTCGAGAAGAGCAGTCTGTCAAGTAATCTTATCTGACAACGCCAAGACATTTCAGCACGCTTCTGGAATCTAAGGATAGTGTGGACGACAATACGAGGTGAAGACATTGAGAACTTTTTCACAAGTAACAGATCTGCTGTAAACTTATAGCTGCGAAAGCCACATGGTGGGGCGGATTCTGGGAAGGGATGGTTCTGTCGGTGAAAACATCATTGAAGACTGTCTTGAGAAACAGCTACTGCAGCTTGAAGGAGCTCACGACAATACCGATAGAAATCGAAGCTGTCATCAACTCTCGACCTCTGAGGCTCGCCTGCTCGGAGACCAACAAACCCGAACCCTCTATACCATCTCACTTTCTGGTAGAAAAGCGACTGACCCCTCTGCCTGACAGCGGTTCCGCTACAGAGGCGGCTCCGCTCACTCGTCGCTGGCGCTACCGCCTAAGGATGACCTACCAATTTTGATTGCAAAGAAGTATCTGACGAATAAGCCAATTTCGCTGTGCCGAATTCCACAAGCGCAGTGAAGAAAGCAACCTCGTTTGAGTTGCTCAACATTATCTACTGAGGCAGCCCTGTAAAACTGGACAAGTGGCCGAATTCTCTTAGGTCGAGATGTAAGAACATGAGCCTACATTGTGCGCATGTCGAATGGAACCACTTTGAGGAGATCGATTCAAAAGTTGTACCCTTGGAATACCCAAACGAATGACCTGAAGCAAATTTCGGGGGGAGTATAAGAAGCTGCAACTTCAGCCTTTCGGTCAATTGGCAACCGTGTACCCCTGCGCGGCATTGAACTAAACGTTATAGTTGGTTTGCACACCTCTAACACGGAGCAAACGAAACCAGCCCCCAGGGTACCGACTTCTTCCCGAGAAGACCAGGAAGTGCACGGCGACGACCGCATCAACAAAAACAGCACCAGTGCCACCTACACCGATCGTGTTACAGCACCCCCGAGAGCCACCGACGTTCCGCGGATCAACATTTGAGGATCCGAAAAGCTGGCTGGAGACACACGAGAAGACCGCGACGTTCAACAAATGGGGCGACGACGACAAGCTACGTCATGTCTTTGGATGGTGCTGCGCGGACCTGGTTTGAGAACAGAGAGACGACCCTCGTGACATGGGACCTATTTCGCGAGAACTTCGCGACGACCATCATGAGTGTCGTACGAAAGGAAAGGGCCGAGATTCTCTTGGAAACCAGAGTACAATTGCCGAATAAGAACATCGCGATCTTCACAGAGGAGATCACTCGCCTCTTCCGCCACGCCGACCCCGACATGTTTGAAGAAATAAAAGTTCGAATTTTGATGCCGGGTGTCAAGCAAGAGCTCTTCGCCGGATTGATACGCAAACCCGCCCAACACTGTTGCTGAATTTTTTCCGAGGCCACAACCATTGATAAGACGCTCGACATGCGGACGAGGCAATATAACCCCCGAACACTGGCCGCGAACAACATCGACGTTCAAGCACTTGGCAGCGACGACCTGCGCGAGACCATCACAGCGGTCGTTCGCGAGGACCTGCAGAAGCTCTTTCCCAGGTCGCAGCCTCAAGTGGCATCTATCGCTGACATCGTCAAAGAAGAACTTCAGCGCTCACTTGGAGTTCCCGAAGTGCAGCCGCAATCGCCGCAACCCCAGCCGGAAGCGATGACCTACGCCGCCGCCGCCCATCAAGGCACCCTCCGCACTCGCGCCAGGGCCCCGTAACGCCGCAGTTCCGTCGTCCACCGCCGCCTCCGCCAGCACGCCCGCCCGTCGCCCAGCGCAGCTACCAGAGAAAGACGGACATTTGGCGCGCCCCTGAACACCGCTCGCTCTGCTATCACTGCGGGGAATGCGGCCATGTCTACCGCCGATGTCAATAGCGCGAGATGGGCCTACGAGGGTTCGCCGTCAACGCGCCACGTCCACAGCTTGGCAAGTGACCACGTGACATCTCCGACTACCTCGCCGGAGCCCAGTGGCAACCACGGGTACCCTCGCGCTCGCCGTCACTAGGCCGCTACATCTCGTCGCATCGCCGGCTGTACGTCGGCCCAACCCGGGGCCGATCTCCCATCCCTTACCCGGGAAACTAAAGGCAGCAACCGATGGAGGTGCGGTTGCTGTACGACGTAATGGCGGAAATCCTCCGCCGACGACGAAGAAGATTCGCGAATCATCACGACGAGGTATCAGCACACCGCCTGGCAATAGCCTTGACGACAACACTTCGCCACCTAAAGAAGATCTGCCGACGCGACGTAGCAGCAGCGGAGCAAGCCGACGCAGCCATGATACGACGCCACGACTTAACCGTAACGCCAGACGACTGTCTACCGACCTAGACGTGCTAATCGATGGTCATAACGTCACTGCTCTCATCAGTTACCATGCCTTGAATGTGCTAGAAGAACAAGTCACCGTTCCGCCCCGCTCCAGCGTAATGATTTCCGTCGGTACCGAAGTGCCTGCAGACATCGAGGGCGTCATCGAGGGTGATCATCACTTACTGCTCGACCGTGAAATTTGCGTCGCTAGAGGCATAGCTGAGCTACGTGAAGGGAAAGCAAGAACGATGCTCACGAACTTCAACCAGGAATACAAACACATTAACAAACGCACCACGGTCGCTTACATCGATGAAATAGTACAAGCCAGCAGTGCTTTCGCCTTCACGGATTCTAGCGCAGCTGCAACGACGACTGTAGTACCTGAACCAACTTTCGACGTCAATCAGAACCTTCCCAATCATAATAAAGAACAGCTAAAAGCTCTGCTCCTGCAATATAAGGACTGCTTCTCGTCGTGGTCAAAAGTTAGACAAACCACTGTCGCCAAGCACCGCATCATAACCGACGAATATGTCCGCCCACTCTGTCAGAGCCCGTACCGAGTTTCGGCACGCGGACGCAAGGCTATAAGACAACAAGTCGACGAAATGCAACGCGACGACATCATCCTGCAATAGCCCGTGGGCATGTCCCGTGGTGTTAGTGAAGAAGAAGGATGGAACCCTACGTTTCTGCGTCGATTATCGTCGCCACAACAAAATCACGAAGAAGGACGTATATCCTCTCCCAGGGATTGACGACGCCTTGGATCGACTCTACAACGCAAAGTATTTTTATTCGATGGACCTCGAAGCCACCTACTGGCAAATCGAAGTCGGCGAGAGGGACCGGGAGAAGACTGCCTTTATGACACCAGACGGACTGTTAGAGTTCAAGGTCATGCCGTTTGGTCTTTGCTCGGCACCTGCGACTTTCCAACGCGTCATGGATACAGTAATGGCAGGCTTAAAGTGGCAGACTTGCCTCGCCTATTTGGACGACGTCGTTGTGTTTGCCTCAAGCTTCGAGGAACACCTGCGGTGCCTTGAAACAGTTCTTCAAGCAATCAAGACCTCCGGACTCACGTTGAGGCCAGAAAAGTGCCGCTTCGTATACGAGGAGCTCTTGTTTTTGGGCCACGTCATCAACAGGTATGGAGTATGCCCTGACCCACAGAAAACGGCGGCCATCACTGACTTTCCTCCGCCCGCCGACAGAAAGGCAGTGCGTACATAGATTTCTTGGACTGTGGACAAATTACTTTCAGTAAAACGCTGAAGAAATAAACATCGTCATCATCCTTGTGTCATTATTATAATTAATAGGCATTTTATTTGCTGTTGGATTCCTCTGGCTAAAGCAAGGAAATTGCATATTATGCAAAGTGCTTGCTTCCCCCCCCCCCCCCGCCCCCCCCCCTGGCGGAGATCCTGGGTGCGCTACTGCCACGAACGAACGTTGTTCTTGTCAAGAAACATGGAAATCGTGACGCCCTCAACTCCTACCGTACAGAACGGACATCACGTACTTGGCGCCAGACCGTTCACGAAAGAGCGACGGAGTGAGTAAACGAAGAGGGCGTGCGCTCCTACGTGACAGCAGTGGGCCAGTAGGGACTTCGAGAGATGCTTTAAGGATGCCTTCGAGAGTAGCAGTAAGGACGGGGTGGCATTCTTCAAACAAGTGCTCTGCCAAGTGCCACCTCGTTTTTCAATGCTCTTACCTTTTGCCTTGCGCGGTACTTTTCCTTTGGTCTCAATAGATATCACAGGGTCCTTCAGAATCGACCCGTCCAAGGACTCCAAGATGTCGAAGTCATAGTAGTAGTGCTGCACAACAGAAATAAAAGCGCATTGTTTAGCACCGCAAATGCACATTTTCTTTATTCCTGCTCCGCGGTAGGTATGAAATTGCGCGTAATGTAAACCACAAGGCTTCTGAGCACAGTGCTATCACAGCACGAATTTGAATAAATTATGGTTCCTGGTTACTCTTCCGAGTGAATGATAATAGAGTACTAGCGCCGCACGTCAGCACAGTGCACTTCTAAACTGTTCATCTGAAACCATCATGAACAATGTAATAACATAATGCTAGAAAAGAGATGAATACGTCCTAAACACAATTTTGACATGCTTGGCGAATGCATGTACACCCTCGCAATTTTATTGCGATAGCAATTATATGGGTACTGCAGGTACATTGTCGCCGTCATCTCCGGCGTGGGCGTCGCCGTGAGGTTCCGTAAAAAGTGCAAGTGCGCGCCCTGTGCTGTAGGTGCGAGGGTGAGCTGAGAAGGATGACGGCTTGATGCGGCGGCAGCGTCTTCGTGACCATGTCCTCTTCTAGTCCGGCTCGGGCAACTGAGCGCGTCTTGGAGGCAAAGGGTGCGAAGGTTATATACGCGGCACGAGATAGCTGATAGCTTCAAGTGCGCTGTGTACTCGCGCGCCTAGCTCGCATTGAAGCAAGAGGCAGTACGCTCACCGCTGCCGCCGCTCTTTATCACGCCAGCGTTCTGACAGGAAGTGTACGCGGTCATCAATGAAGATGTGCGCGTGTTTGCCTGTGTGACAGCGTGCATGTTAATTTAGTAAGCGAATGCGTAAAACAGTTTATGCACGGGGATAACCGAGTTGCGACCGCATGCTTGAAAAGCTTGCGGCCCTTTATACGCAATGCCTCACAACTTCAAGTGTACCAGAGAGCTGGAGGAACGCCAACATTATACTTATCCATAAGAAGGGAGAGGTTAAAGAATTGAAGAATTACAGACCCATTAGCTTGCTTTCAGTATTGTATAAAATATTCACCAAGATAATTTCCAATAAAATCAGGACAACACTTGACTTCAGTCAACCAAGAGAACAGGCTGGCTTCAGGAAAGGATATTCTACGATGGACCATATCCATGCCATCAATGAGGTAATCGAGAAATCTGCGGAGTACAATCAACCTCTCTATATGGCTTTCATAGATTATGAAAAGGCATTCGATTCAGTAGAGATACCAGCAGTCATAGAGGCATTGCGTAATCAAGGAGTAGAGGAGGCATATGTGAATATCTTAGCAAATATCTACAAGGATTCCACAGCTACCTTGGTTCTCCACAAGAAAAGTAGAAAGATACCTATCAAGAAAGGGGTCAGGCAAGGCGACACAATCTCTCCAATGCTATTCACTGCATGCTTAGAAGAAGTATTCAAGCTCTTAGACTGGGAAGGATTAGGAGTGAGGATCGACGGCGAATATCTCAGCAACCTTCGGTTTGCAGATGACATTGTCCTTTTCAGCAACAATGGAGACGAATTACAACAAATGATTGAGGACCTTCATCGAGAAAGTGCAAGAATTGGACTGAAGATGAATATGCAGAAGGCAAAGATAATGTTCAATAGCATGGCAAGGGAAGAAGAATTCAGGATCGCCAGTCAGCCTCTAGAGTCTGTAAAGGAATATGTTTATCTAGGTCAATTACTCACAGGGGACCCTGATCATGAGAAAGAAATTTACAGAAGAATAAAATTGGGTTGGAGTGCATACGGCAGGCATTGCCAAATCCTGACTGGGAGCTTACCACTGTCGTTGAAAAGAAAAGTGTACAATCATTGCATTCTACCGGTGCTAACATATGGGGCAGAAACTTGGAGGTTAACAAAGAAGCTCGAGAACAAGTTAAGGACCGCACAAAGAGCGATGGAACGAAAAATCTTAAGAGTAACGTTAAGAGACAGGAAGAGAGCGGTGTGGATCAGAGAACAAACGGGGGTAGACGATATTCTAGTTGACATTAAGCGGAAGAAATGGAGCTGGGCAGGCCATGTAATGCGTTGGATGGATAACCGGTGGACCATTAGGGTTACAGAATGGATACCAAGAGAAGGGAAGCGCAGTCGAGGACGGCAGAAAGTCAGGTGGGATGATGAGGTTAGGAAATTCGCAGGCGCAAGTTGGAATACGCTAGCGCAAGACAGGGGTAATTGGAGATCGCAGGGAGAGGCCTTCTTCCTGCAGTGGACATAAATATAGGCTGATGATGATGATGATGAACCGTGTTGACGTTGAGAGAAAAAAAAAACGAAGCTGGGCAGGTCACGTAATGCGTAAGGAGGGCAGATAACCGGTGGACTATTAGAGTTACAGAATTGGTGCCAAGGGAAGAGAAGCACAGTCGCAAACGACAGAAAATTAGGTGGGCTGATGAAATTAGGAAACTTGTAGACGAAAGTTGGAATCAGCTAGGGAAAGACAGGGGTAATTGGAGATCGCTGGGAAAGAAAGGCCTTCGTCCTGCCGTAGACATAAAAAGAAACGACTGGTGGTGACGCACCTTATGAAACTAATAGCCTTACTTTGTACAGAGGCTCTATTCTCGACACGCAAAGCGGCTGCACGGCCACTATTATCCGCCATCTTGGCTATCTCATTGGCTGTCCAGTGGTCACGTGTTTTGAAATTTGTGCCGGGAAACGGAAGTTTTGCAAAATGCAATTTTGTGTTTTCGTCAGAATGACGAAACGTGACGTGGAGCTGCAAGTTTTATCAACTAATAGTTTTTTGTGGTCCCTGGCACCTATATTCCGACTTTAGCGCTTTAAAAAGAAAGTGGAGGGTAGCGTGCAGAAGCCTGTGAAATGCATCTGCAATTTCGCGAATATGTGGTGGCGTTCCAAGATAGCCGGCATGTCAGCTTGTTCATTGGCTGAAGGAATATCCCGTGAAGAGCGTCACAGGAAGGGCTATTTCGTAAACGTCACTTTGACGTTGCGTGACGTTGCGCTGGGCCGCCATAGCAGAGATTTTCCGCCATAATTTGTGGTGTGATGAGCCGCGCCAATTATGGTAATGAGCGGCCATATGCAATGGCAGTGGAGAGCAATGCGTATCGCCGCATTTTCCCTGTCATTTGGGGCCATAAAAATATTTTGTTCACAACGCGTGCTCTTAGCATTTGCATCGCTCTCGGGTGGTGTTGGCATTTGTGTTTTGAACCATCACTTTCATTAAAAACACGTTTATTTGAAATAATATTGGTTGAAACTAGCAAACTTCTTGCGACTTTTTGAACTTTTCGCTACTGCGTTTGTATTGTAATGAATATAAAGGTCTTTGCGCGTCATCAAAGGCTATGACAACGGCGACTTCTTAATTTATAAAAATTAATGTACGCAATGTACGCAAATAAATGTACGTCTTGAAGTTTTCCTTCGCGGTGCGAGTAAGCAGCAAAGTGCACAAGAGATGGCAATGCTGGTGCTTGCGTCGCGCAAGCGGATACCTGTGGCGCACGCAACGCTATCGATAATATTCTGCCGCTTCTCGGCCAGACGAATCGGGCTGAGTCACTTACGTTTCACGAGATAGCGATAATGCGGGCTAGAGCGTGCGCTCATCATCTCTGGTAGGTCGCGTATGGTGTCTCAAGCTAGAAGGCAAGCGCGTGGGCGCCGATATACGATGACTCATTCCGTTTCCCGAGTACACGCATCCTAGCTAATGAAGCAGACGACAGCTTGTGCGCATGCAGACGACGGAAGCGAGAAACGATTTTGATGGAATAATCGTACGCTTTGAGCTAGCTGCTTTATTTTTACTGGGGAGGAAAACTGTTTCCCTTTATAAAGGACGCTAGGTTCAATGCGTACATTATAGTTTCTTAGGCCTCATTCACACAGCCGTCAAACGCTCCTTCACGTCACCGTCACGGCATCCGTTTTCGTCAGGGGTGAAGGTTTCCGAGTCGCTTTCTCCTCAAAAACGGCTCGCCGGCGACACCGTGCTGGCTACGTTTCCGTCGCCAGCACGGTGACGGAAACCCTCTTGGAAACCCTCTCCCCTGACGAAAACGGATGCCGTGACGGTGACTTGACGGAGCGTTTGACGGCTGTGTGAATGAGGCCTTAGGCGAAACGTCAAATTTGCGTCACGTTACGAAAGCGAATTGGGGCTATCGGCGCCATTTTGTAAGCGTCACGCTATGAAAAAAAAAAATGGCGGAATGTCCAGAATAGCGGCTCTGTTTTGCTTTATCAGGAATGCTAGGTTCAATGCCTATATTAAAGTTTCTTAGGCGAAACGTCAAATTTGCGTCACGTTACGAAAGCAAAACGGGGCCATCAGCGCCATTTTGCAAGCGTCGCGCCTACGTCACACCTCGAAGAAAATGGCGGAATGTCCAGAATAGCGGCTCAGCTTCCCTGATAAATTGCTATCGCAATCAATCCTTCGGCTATCGGGCGAAACTGTGACTTTTTTTAATAACATGGCTCAAGCGTCGACCTGAGAGCCGATGCGCAATTTGACGGAGGGCATCGGCGAAATGGTCGAAAGTACGCGCATGCGCGCAAGACGCAGGCCCAGTGCAAGTGGCCGCGGCTAGGCTGTGCTACTATAGGTTGAATCTCCCCTGCGCTTTCTGCCGCGTTCACCAGCCCTGCCTTTCAAGTGTTCTTATTTGGGGGAGGGGTCACTCATTTAAAACATCATTACCTCAAAAACGTGACGTTAAGCAAACTTGCACAAATAGGACGACATACGTAGTGGCGCAGTCAACAGGTTTGTTGTACATAAACTTTACAAACATGCATGCATGTGGAAGGCAAAAATAGGCGTCTGGTTTGAATTAAAGAAAATGCAATTAAATATTAATAAAACAGAACACTTCATTTCAAAGCTACGAATGCATTCACAAGCTGCACTTAAAGTTTCATGGAAGTTTTATCCAATGCTCAGCAACTATTAGGTATTCTATTTCAAACGAATATCTCGTGCACTGCTCATATTCCGTCGCTCAGTGCCAATTTAAGACAGTCAATTACAAATTGAGACAGGTTAAGATATTATTTGCGTATGCATATCAAGCGTCACATCTACAATGCGTTTATGCCCTCACGTTTAACTTACTGTTGTTTAGTAGGTCAACAACACAAACTAACCTGAACTGTCTTGAGTCGCTATAAAAACGAGCAGGCATAGCGATATCAAATCTTTGCCTCACGCAATGCACTAAGCTGTAATTTATAAGATACAAAATACTGGAAATAAAACAACTCCATAGATACAAGCTAGCGCTGGAAATTTTCCCTCAACATATAGCAAGCAAGTTATTGTTTGGCACTAAATATCCTATTCAAACATGCGCCTACACGCTGAGAAAACCATAAGTAGATAAACCATGTTTAGGTGTGAACTATGGCGATCAAGAGTTATCTAATTCCAGACATCGTAAACCAATATCCTATAATCTTAGACCTTCTTAGGCGATTTCACTTACTAAATTAAAAAAAGGCTACGAAAGAGCTTTTTCTCTAGCAAAAAAAAAAAAAACAAAAAACAAAAAAAAAACCCGGGAGGACGCTCAAGCTTCGCTTTTAAGAGTTGGAACGCGATAGCATTCAAAGATCCCTGACTGCTAGTCATGGTTCCCGACGACTGCAGCTTATGCAACCGTAATGGACCCGCCGGGGTAGCTCAGTCAGCTAAGGCGTTGCGCTGCTGAGCTCGAGATCGCGGGATCGAATCCCGGCCGCGGCGGCCGCATTTCGATGGAGGCGAAATGCAAAAACGCCCGTGTGCTTGCGTTGTAGTGCACGTTAAAGAACCCCAGGTGGTCAAAATTAATCCGGAGCCCTCCACTACGGCGTGCCTCATAATCAGAACTGGTTTTGGCACGTCAAACCCCAGAAAGAAGAAGAAGAAGCAACCGTAATGGTTACTGGCAAACATTGGCGGCGAACGCTATGCACGTAGGCGAGCTTTCTGGTGGAAACGCGGCCTCTTGTGTGGGCCGATCCCGGAGATAGTGCACCAACCACGCCAAAGAAATTACATCATTTTCAGGTTTCCGTATTTCTTTCTAACTTTTAATATTTCCGTCTGAGAAGCTTTAACAGTTAATAAACAGTTACTGCTCATCCAAACTTCTGGTTACATCAGGTGTTACTCAGGGAAGTGTTTTAGGACCATTGCTTTTTTAATATATATTAATGACATTGTTAATGTGATCCCTGAACCTGTTGAAATAAGGCTATTCGCTGACGATTGTGTTATGTTTAAGAAATTGATAGCGTAGACGATCAGGTGCTTCTAAACAAATGCCTGAGTACTGTTTATCAATGGTGCAACGAATGGGGTATGAAGCTAAACTCTGACAAAACACTGTACATGAATGTAACCAGAAAGAAAAATTACTTCTCGTTTCCATATATGCTATCATCTCACCTACTCAAAGAAGTCAGCGAATATAGGTACCTTGGCGTAACAATAACAAACAATCTCAGTTGGGATAACCACGTATCTAACATATGCGCATCCGCCTTCCGCAAGATATGCTTCCTCAGATATAAACTTCGACAAGCCCCTCCATCCGTCAAGCTGTTGGCCTATAATTCAATCATTAGACCTGCCCTCGAATATGCATGTATTATTTGGGACCCACACACTAAGAAAAACATTAGTGCTCTAGAAATGATTCAACGTAAATCCATTCGGTTTATCTTTTCTAAATACCACATGACGGACTCCCCAACTCTTATGATGCAACAAAATAATATCCAGGAACTTAAGCTCCGTCGCAAAATTCTGAGATTAAAGTTTCTTTTTCATTTGAAAAACAACCATCTCGCATTAGACCCTGCTCCGTACATCCAACCTCTGATGTCACGACTGACTCGAAATCGTGATGGTGAATCGCTAACACCATTTAGAACACGTACTAATACATTCAAGTTTTCATTTTTTCCGCAAACCATTACAGACTGGAACGCTTTGCCGCTATCTGTGCTACAGCACAGTGACTTATTCGACGCATTAACGTCATAATGTGACGCGCTTTCTTTAGTTTTCTTCTTGCTTTTTTTCTTTCCTTTTTCTTTCTTCCTTGTCGTGAACCATAGGACTGTTTTCCCTAAAGTTGCAATCATTATAATTGTTTTCAAGGCCATAGGGTGCTCATTGATGTGTAACCTTTATGTATATATTATTTTTTTCCTCTCTTCATGATCTATAATGAGTTTTGTTCGATGTTTTTTTTTTGCTTGTGTAAACCTTTTGATACCCCTCCTGCATGAGCCCTACCTTGGGCCTGCAGTATTTTGTAAATAAACAAATAAAATAAATAAACATAAAAGGAATGCGCTGTGGGTGTTTTGTTTCATGGCATTTGTTTGTGGATTGTCATTCTCGAAATTCCGAGGAATAGCTGTGTCAAGAATGCAAGACAAGGTATAAGCAACATTAATGATAGAATGGTGTGGCATACCTAAACGTGGTTGAGGATCATTTTCTCGGCCGCAGGCGCGAATGCCGACGCTGACGCCGCATTTTCTGCGACACGGGGCCCTAAACGCTATCGCGTTAATACAGAAACAGCGCGACACAGGACGAGTGAAGAGCACAGTACAGAGCGCTGACTAACAACCAAATGCTTTGTTTCCAGAAGCGGGATCATTGAAGGTGGCACAAAAGAAAGACAAAGAAGGGTAAGCGTTAGCCACGGAGATAATCCAGTTCTTTTGTTGACAGCGTTTGTGATAATCATTCGATCACTCCAGAGGCTTTTAGCTCTAGTTGCCCCGACTGTGCGGCTGTTAGCAATCTAGAACACATGCTCTGGCGATGCCCCTCGTTACAGGGGCCCAATCGCATCACGGAAGAAGAATGGAGCTCTGCCATCCAAAGCTCAGAACTGTCACGACCAACATGGGCTGTCCAGAGAGCCCATGATGCGGCGTTTAGGCTCGGCCTACCCGTCCCCACGTGGGAGCGGCCCGCACTGTCCATCCGTCCGTCCGTCCGTCCGTCCGACCGACCGACCGACCGACCGACCGACCGACCGACCGACCGACCGACCGACCGACCGACCGACCGACCGACCGACCGACCGACCGACCGACCGACCGACCGACCGACCGACCGACCGACCGACCGACCGACCGACCGACCGACCGACCGACCGACCGACCCACCGACCGACCGACCGACCGACCGACCGACCGACCGACCGACCGACCGACCGACCGACCGACCGACCGACCGACCGACCGACCGCCGACCGACCGACCGACCGACCGACCGACCGACCGACCGACCGACCGACCGACCGACCGACCGACCGACCGACCGACGACCGACCGACCGACCGACCGACCGACCGACCGACCGACCGACGACCGACCGACCGACCGACCGACCGACCGACCGACCGACCGACCGACCGACCGACCGACCGACCGACCGACCGACCGACCG
This sequence comes from Dermacentor silvarum, assembly GCF_013339745.2. Lineage (NCBI taxonomy): Eukaryota > Metazoa > Arthropoda > Arachnida > Ixodida > Ixodidae > Dermacentor > Dermacentor silvarum. The sequence goes on from NW_023606119.1 coordinate 354,426, forward strand.
ACCGACCGACCGACCGACCGACCGACCGACCGACCGACCGACCGACCGACCGACCGACCGACCGACCGACCGACCGACCGACCGACCGACCGACCCGACCGACGACCGACCGACCGACCGACCGACCGACCGACCGACCCGACCGACCGACCGACCGACCGACCGACCGACCGACGACCGACCGACCGACCGACCGACCGACCGACCGACCGACCGACCGACCGACCGCCGACCGACCGACCGACCGACCGACCGACCGACCGACCGACCGACCGACCGACCGACCGACCGACCGACCGACCGACCGACCGACCGACCGACGACCGACCGACCGACCGACCGACCGACCGACCGACCGACCGTCTGTCTGTCTGTCTGTCTGTCTGTCTGTCTGTCTGTCTGTCTGTCTGTCTGTCTCGTGACGCATGCGTCGCCACTTGCGAATATGCAAAAAGTCTCGGTTACAGCCAGAATTTCAAATGAGCGCAACAAGAGAGTAGAGCGCGGTGGATGCTTTCTTAGAAATCATCAAAGGTGCATCGTACAATTCAGAGAGCGGCCAGCTGCTCCAGTACAGCTACACGTTGCTGAATAAAGTATTTTTGGGAACGGACACCGCGAAAACGATACAGCCTGACCGCTTCATTCCGAACGGGTAAGTCATTAGAATTTCAGTGGAGCGTTTGCAGTCCGCCGCGATCAGACCGGTGTAGCCGGTGATCATATATGTCAGAAATTTTCATCCACCCAAACACAGCACAAAGCTAAAAAAGAAAGAAAGAAAAACATGGATTTATAGAAACAAAGCTTCCCAGTTAAGGAAAAACTCGTCCTGCTCAAGGATGTGAAATTCGCTCTAGTCCTGTGAAAGGGAGAAATTGTTATCCACCCGACTGTAGCACGAAGTGGCCTTGGAAGCCCGTATTGTGTCAGGGTGGATCAAGCCCTAAACACTATTGCAAAACGCTAAAGCCCGACCGACATGGAGCGATTTTCTTGCGAAAAACTGGCGAACGGCCGCGCGCGGCGGCCGGCTGCTGTTGGCCGTCTGTCAAGACGGGCTAGATATGTTCGCAGGCGCTCAGCCGCTCGCCGGAAGCGGCGAATGAAAGCTGTTATAGCGGACCAAACAGAGCGCGGTCGCGTCTGACTTCCTGCCGCCGCATTTGACTCGGCTAGCCAGCCAAATAGCAAACATGGCGACAAAAGCTGCGGGAATCGCGTACAATGATAGTCTTATTTGCCGCCATCGCGTAAATCATGGTTCAGTTGCAGATACAAAACAATTTTTTCACTGAATTTTACTGGGAATGGAATCACGCTGTTTCTAGAAAAACTGAAATCGTGGCGGCCGCCTGTCTTTCGTCGCATATGGGTGCAACACGGCGGCGGCACGCTGGCGTTCGTGCGGGCCGCACGAAGTTCCCCGTGAAAGTTCGCTCAATGTGGGCCAGGCTTACGAGAAGCAGACATGGAACGTATGAAGAATTTCGACGCTTTGAACTTTTCTTCGCTTGCGGGAGCTCGATTCGAGATGACTGGAACTCTTATTTACAGTCACGCACGCACGAAGCGCCAGTAAGCATCTATATGTCTTCCTCGACTACTCAACGAACCCATGATCACGAAGAAACAGGAAATAGTTTCGGGTTCCATTCAATGTATCGCGAGAACCCTCCATGGATGCGTCATGGCAAAACCCAGCACCAACGGCATACCGGACGGGGTTCGGTAGCACCGACACAGGAAGCGTCAGGCCTCCGGAATGATCGAGGAATACTGAATACGAATGCTGCTACCGCGCCAATTGGCACCATTTGAAAGCAGAAGATACGGTGCCAAATTTGATGCTCGCATTATACACCATCATCATCACCACCAGCAGCATATATTTATGTCCACTGCAGGACGAAGTCCTCTCCCTGCGATCTCCAATTACCCCTGTCTTGCGCTAGCTGACTCCAACTTCCCCTTTCAAATTTCCTAACTTCATAACCCCACCTAGTTTTCTGCCGTCCTCGGCTGCTCTTCCCTTCTCTTGGTATCCATTCTGTAACTCTAATGGTTAACCGGTTACCCATCCTACGTATTACATGGCCTGCCCAGCTCCATTTTTTATTGCGATAGCAATTATATGGACACTTCTACCGGATTTCTGCCGTCGCCGTCGTCGTCGCCGTCGCCGTGAGGTTCCCTATAGATAAAATTTTCGTCGCGCGCCATATGCCCGAGCGGAAGCGTGCGGGGACGCGCGCTATCACGGAGAGCGAACGCACTCAATCACCCACGCGCAAGCAAGGAAGCGGGAAGCCAGCGCCGGAGGGAGCGCGGGGGGGGGGGGCACTTCTACGCTGCCAACAACCGCGCTCGTCCGCACCGTCTCTTATCTCCACACGGCTCTGACCTTTATGCGCCGTGCATTCGCCGCTCAGTTTCCGTTGAAGCGAGATAGACCGCACGTACCTTCGCCCGTTGCTGCGGCGTATGCGCTTGCTGCCAGCGTTTTGACAGTCGTCTGCAGTCATTCAGTGTGATCTATTCGTGTTTGTTTGTGCGCGCTCACACCACACCTGTTCAATCAGTTAGTAATAGTCGGGCCACATTTTCCAACGCACTCTACACATGCAATGCTGCCCGGGTCGGCAGTGCAGCGCTACAGGTGTGTCCCTTCGCACGCGCTGCCCACGGGAAGCGCTTCTCATCAACACCACCGTTTCACACGTGCCTCCTCGTGGTCATCGAGTCTCTCTTCACGTCGGTCTACTTACGCCGCAGTACACCTGCTTACTTAATCAGCTCATGTTTACTACAATTCATATTGCTACCAAAGCCGCTCACCTTACTTCGTATGACATTGCTGTGTTGCTATCGCATTCATTGCTTCGCCCTTAGGGCGAAACTGTGACATTTTTTAAATGCCAAGCATTTCTTGCCGGCGGCTCTGTCCGTCCCTCCCGCGGCGTCCCACATCCCCACAGCGTATGCGCGTCTCCTCGCCCTCTCCTCTCCTACGCTCCCCCTTTCTCTCCTCTAAGAATCCTCTACTGAGCGGCGGCCGAGTCCCACACCTCCACAGCGCATGCGCGTCTCCTCCCCCTCTCTCTCCTTTCCTACGCTCCCCCTTTCTCTCCTCTAGGAATCCTCTACGGAGCGGTGCCCGCTTGCCACACCCCAACAGCGCCAGCGTGTCTCCTCCCCCTCTTTCTCCTCTCCTACGCTCCACCCTTCTCTCCTCTAGGAATCCTCTACAGAGCGGCGCCCGCGTGCCACAGCCACACAGCGCCAGCGCGTACCCTCCCCCTCTTTCTCTTCTCTTATGCTCCCCCTTTTCTCTCCTCTAGGAATCCTCTACGGAGCGGCGCCCGCGTCCCACGCCCCCACAGCGCATGCGCGTCTCCTCCCCCCCTCTCTCCTCTCCTACGCTCCCCCTTCTCTCCTCTAGGAATCCTCTACAGAGCGGCGCCCGCGTGCCACAGCCACACAGCGCCAGCGCGTACCCTCCCCCTCTTTCTCTTCTCTATGCTCCACCTTTTCTCTCCTCTAGGAATCCTCTACGAGCGGCGCCCGCGTCCCACACCCCCACAGCGCCAGCGTGTCTCCTCCCCCTCTCTCTCCTCTCCTACGCTCCACCCTTCTCTCCTCTAGGAATCCTCTACAGAGCGGCGCCCGCGTGCCACAGCCACACAGCGCCAGCGCGTACCCTCCCCCTCTTTCTCTTCTCTTATGCTCCCCCTTTTTCTCTCCTCTAGGATCCTCTACGGAGCGGCGCCCGCGTCCCACACCCCCACAGCGCATGCGCGTCTACTCCCCCTCTCTCTCCTCTCCTACACTCCCCCTTTCTCCCTCTAGTATACTCTACGGAGCGGTGCCCGCGTCCCACACCCCACAGCGCATGCGCGTCTCCTCCCCTCTCTCCTCTCCTACGATCCCCCTTTCTCTCCTCTAGGTATCCTCTACGGAGCGGTGCCCACGTCCCACACCCCCACAGCGCATGCGCGTACCCTCCCCCTCTTTCTCTTCTCTTACGCTCCCCCTTTCTCCTCCTCTAGGAATCCTCTACGGAGCGGCGCCCGCATGCCACACCCCAACAGCGCCAGCGCGTACCCTCCCCCTCTTCTCTTACGCTACCCCCTTTCTTTCCTCTGGGAATCCGGAGTGGATCGCACGACAGGTGGTGCGACAGCTGCATACTCCGCTGGGGCGCCACGGTAGTTCCGCGGTATGAAAATGATCGACGGAGCGCGCGCGCCCTCATTCTCTCTCCTGTGCAGCGCCGCGATGAGCGCTCGGGCCGCTGCCGCGAAACCATCTCCCGCTCAAGCTAACCATCTCCCCGCTGCTTCGCATCCACACATGGTTCCCTTTAGCTGGAGATGGAGTAATTTTTTTCTCTTACTGTCAATTAGAATATCGGCTATCCCCGTTTGCTCTCTGATCCCCCCCGCTCTCTTCCTGTCTCTAAACGTTAGACCTAACATGTTTCGTTCCATCACTCTTTGTGCAGTCCTGAACTTGTTCTCTAGCTTCTTTGTTAACCCCCTAAGTTTCTGCCCCATATATTAGCACCGGTAGAATAAAATGATTGTACACTTTGGTTTTCCACGACAGTGGTAAGCTCCCAGTCAGTACTTGGCAATACCTGCCGTATGCACTCCAACCCAATTTTATAATTCTGTAAATTTCCTTGTCATGAGCAGGGTCCCTTGTGAGTAATTGACCTAGATAAACGTATTCCTTTAGACTTTAGAGGCTGACTGGCGATCCTGAAATCTTGTTCACTTACCAAGCTATTCAACATTATCTTTGTCTTCTGCATATTAATCTTCAACCTCACTCTCTTACACTTTTTTGCTTGGGTCCTCAATTATATGCTGTAATTCGTCTCCATTGTTGCTGAATAGGGCAATGTCATCTGCAAACCGAAGGTTGCTGAGATATTCGCCGTTGATCCTCACTCCCAAGCCTTCCCAGTCTAAGAGCTTGCAGTAAATAGCATTGGAGAGATTGTGTCTCCTTGCCTGACTCCTTTCTTGCTAGGTAACTTTCTACTTTTCTTGAGGAGAACCAAGGTTGCTGTGCAATCGTTGTAGATATATGCCAAGATATTCGCTCGGGAGTCCGTGTACACTGTAGTGCGTGTTGTGTCAAGTAATGCGAGAGCTACAGCAGCCTGTTCCGCCACGTCCACCAACGAGGTCTTTAGCGAAGCTGCCGAGAGGAGATCTGCCCTGTCATTGACTACAGCTACGAAAAACTTGTCAGAGCTGGTGTGTCGCGCCGCGTCAACAAAGTTCTCCGTTCCGGATAAGGTCTTTAGGAAAGCCCTAGCCCTCGCCAATCTTCGACCTTTATTGTGTTGTGGGTGGACGTTTCTTAGAAAAGGGTCTACAATAAAGGAATTCATTGTTTTATTATCAAGTTGCGTGGTCTCTTCCTGATTAAAACTAGGACGGAGGCCTGCCGCATCCAACAGTCTTCTGCCTGCTTTGGAGTTTGATAATCTAATAATTTGTGCTGATCTTTGTGCTTCAATTAACTCCGAAGTGGTGTTGTGTACTCCTAACTTCATGAGTTTCTCTGTGCTAGCCGTGATTGGAACGCCGAGCACCTTTTTTGACACTTTTGCGCATGAGCGTGTCTAATTTATCTTTCTCTGTTTTGGTCCAATTGAGAGCCGCGACTATGTAAATGACATGGCTCATGAGGAAAGCATGGTGAGCCCTAAGGAGTATATCCTCGCCTATGCCGCCTTTCTTGTTAGACACTCTCATAATTAATCTGATAATGTTCTCCGTTTTTGTGGTGAGGTGAGCTATAGACTTTGCGTTGCAGCCCGTCGAGTCTAATAAAAGCCCTAGGATTTTGATAGAGTCTACTCTAGGAATGGTACACCCATCCCTGGTATGAACGCTAATGGGCACCTGATCGAGTGGGGTGAGTCCCCTAGCACCTCGTCTAGCCTGTCCGTACAGCAGGAGTTCCGACTTTCCAGGCGACAGTGCCAGTCCCGTACCGTCCAGGAAAGACTCTGTAACGTCTAGAGCCTCCTATAGAGCTTGTTAGACCGTCACCTCCGATCCTCCGGGACACCAGATTGTAATGTCGTCAGCATATAATGCAAGGCCAACATAAGGAATTGTAGCAAGGCTTTCCGACAATTTGCGCATTGCTATGTTAAACAGAAGTGGTGAGATAACTGCCCCTTGGGGAGTACCCCTTCTTCCGAGTATGAAAGACTCCGACACTGATTGCCTCAACTTTATGACCGCCGTCCTGCTCTAAAGGAAGAATTCAACGAAGGAGAATTTAACTCCCAAGTTCAAGGCCGATATCTCTTTAAGGATATAGTCATGTGTAATTGTATCGAAGGCTTTGGGTAGATTTAGTGTGAGTACCCCTTTTACATATTTGCTTTGAGAGTCTATGATCTGTGTTTTGAGCAGGAGCTCAAACACGTGACGGACAGATTTAATTTTGAAGCAATTTCAGTTTGAAGAATCGCAAGCGGCATTACGGGCGCATGCTGCTAACCACGCCGCCCAGCAAACTCGAGATATCGAACGCAAGCCTTTGTGGTTGGACAACAACTTGTCCCTCATCAGTGTGATCTAGAGCACTGCGCGGGCCTGGGCCAACCCGAAAGCCCGAGCCGGGCCGTCCGAAGCGTTTGTCGGCGGGCTCGGGCCGGGCCAGGCTCGGGCTTGAGGCTGCGGGCCCGGGCCGGACTCGGGCTTGAAGCCACGGGCCCGGGCCAGACTCGGGCCCGCTCATTAAAGGGCCTAAGTAAGCCTTCGAGCACACGCGACCGTTATACATTGCATACTTCAATGCATTCTGTGCCAAGCTGAAGTGACACGTGCATGAAAGATGACTGTATATCTTATCAAAGAAAATTGTAAAACAGATGAAGTTCTCAGTTTTAACAGCGGAGCTGTTTCAGCCGGGCGTAATGAGTCTGCTGAATCCAAAAATGTGGGCCGATTCTGGCAGCAGCGCAGAAAGGGTCCAAGCGCAATGGCACCTACACCTGTGAACTATAGCCAAGCTGAGCCTGCATAAGTCTAGCTAAGCATGGTGAGGACTAATTAAGCTTAGTGAGTCATCGATAGGCAATTGATAGCCAATCAATAGCTAGTCGACAATCGATCAATAATCAATAAATTCCGAAAAATCCTGGGGATTACTTAGTAGTGCTTAGCCTAGCCCAAATAATAATACCTTGCAATAGCCGATCGATAGCCAATCAATAGCTAATCAATAATGGATCAATAATGATAAATTTCGTGGAAATGCTGGGGATGACATGGTAGAGCTTAGCCTAGCCCAAAAGCCAGGACTAGCTAGGTGCCCATCAGCTCCGCTAGTCTCTTTAGCAATGCGCCGCCAGTGCAAGATACGCTAATTTCTTTTCTTTTCCACAAAAACGAACATTGTTTGCGCGTATGCAAAAATAAATTATACAAAGAACCGCTCCTCAAACCATTTCCATGTTACGGCTTTTGCGATTGCACTATTACCAGTACCCGCCGGAGTGGCTCAGTCAGCTAAGGCGTTGCGCTGCTGAGCACGGGATCGAATACCGGCCGCGGCGGCCGCATTTCGATGGAGGCGAAATGCAAAACGCCCGTGTGCTTGCGTTAAAGTGCACGTTAAAGAACCCCAGCTGTTCAAAATTAATCCGGAGCCCTCCACTACGGCGTGCCTCATAATCAAAACTGGTTTTGGCACGCAAAACCCCAGAAATAATAAAATAAACCAGTGTCGACACTATTGCATTCTTTTAGCGCTAAGGCCAGTTATTTTGTGCTTCAAAGCATAAAACAGTTTTACTCAAGAAGATAACTGGAACGACCATGCATTTCGTCGGAGACATTGAAAATTAATATCTCGAAACTGGTGCAGTTCTGAGAATTCGTTCCAAGTGGATACACCTTGCGAACTCAGCGGCTGTAATTCGTAGACTGAAACATGCGCCGTGAAATAATTAATTAAAAAGTTAATTAGCGTAATTATGGTAATTATTATATAAGGCGTTTCGCTTTAATTCTTTCTCCTCAGGACCTAAATAAAGTTCGTACTCACTCACTTGATTTCTCGTGGAAGTAATGGCCGCCTCATCGAGTAGTTAGATCAATGATTATAGTTGTGCTATCTGCCACAGGCAATTTTTTAAAATTTGGTGCAGCTAAAATGGAACACCCTGTATATTTGCATGCTAAGTGACATCAAAGAGCCATAATGTACAAATCAAGGTAAGTGCATGCACACCAGCGGAAAAATATCAGCACAGGCAATGGGCCAGATTACTGATGTTCCGTGGGAGAAACAAAGATTTCCGTCTTTTATTGCTTATATACTGCAGCTGATTAAACCTCGAGAAGGTGAGGCTGACAGATACGGTAAGTAAAAAAAGTAATTTTTCCCCTGGTCATGCAAACACGTTTGCATGCCCTGGTCATGCAAACGCGGGCCCTAGCTAAGCTTAGTAACGAACGCCCGGGTCCGTGTTACTTACAAGCCGTGTTTCTTACAAGCCCGGGCCCGGGGCGGGCCCGAGCTTGGAACCACAGGCATATGTCTTTGTATACTGTTGGGTAGTATATATGCAATCTATGGAGGTTTGTATATGTATTCGTTTGTAGCCTACGTGACGTCGCAGAGTCCACAGCTGAAAGGTTTTTGTGCGGTGCTGGCTAGAGTCTTCTCAATTCCCTGTAGTATTGCAAGATTTATTTATAACTGGGATCGATGGGTGTCGGGTGCTCTACGATCAGGCGCGGATCTAGGGGTGATGTCCGGATGTCCTGACCCTCCCCCCCCCCCACCCTCAGATTTCTGCATCGCCCCCTCGCTGACAGGGGGATGGCCCTGTCGCAAAAAAATATGGCCACCAGCATTCTTGAAAAGTATTTTCGCGAATACCAGTGGCATCAGCCATGTAGAAGTAAAGCTAGCTCGCTCACAAGCTTAGTTGTATTCCGTAGGAGTGTGGTGTCGCGAAGTTGCCGTAGTTATTTTTTCTCATGAACACCTTAATTGGACCTCCTGGCGCGTGCCGTGCCTTACTCGTCCCGTCGGTGGCGTCGAATGAACGAGGGGACGTCCCTTTTGCCAAGCACGCCGAGGTCCACTCGAGCGCCTTCGCCCCTGATTAACTTAGTTTCCTCTGGGGCTGTCAACGGTTGCTTCATTGGCTGTCATCTGTTCCGCGACCAACCTGCTTAATGAAAGAGATCTCTCGCTGAAGTTTTCATATATAAATAATAACAACTAACAGCTAAACTAATAACTACGCATAGGCTTTTTTTTAACTGTAGCACTCAACTACGCATAGGCATAACTTTTTTTTAACTGTAGCACTCATTGTGATCACAGTTACACGTTAACAATATACAGTACGAGCACAGTACCGTTCGTACGCTACAAGTTTTTCATTGTAACTTCGCAGTGTTATTGTCGTACATTAAGCATAGGAAGCTGAAAGCCGCCGGATCCGTTTATCTGAGTGGGCGTTCTCGCGGAGCGGGGCGAAGCCTCGAGCAGCGGCAGCGAAGTGGGGGAGCGTGACGTCAGCGGCCAACGCCAGCGCGCGGGCCTTGGATGGCGTCGCGTAGTTACAGAAACGGGAGCAGATGCGCGCCTTGTGTAAAAGGATGACGTCGCGTGGGAAACAAAACATGAAGACGCTGGCTCGCGCTCTCGGCTACTACCCACATTGTTCTTTTAGGTGGCGTCATGAGTCTTCATACGCCGTGATTCGCATATCGTAAACAACCAGCGTAGTGGTTGCCGCGTTGGAGCGGAGCGCTACGCCCGTATTCAAGAACGTTCCTCTAGTAAACATACCACCTTGACTCAAGAGAGAAGATGGCACAGCCATCCCTCCACAGAAATGGTCACTGAGCTTCATGATCATTCACGGGAATTCTTGAGACTGGTCGCGTCTTTATCAGTCGAGATGCGGCGCTGTGCTCAACAAGGTGGAGTGGGGTAAGAGCTTCGAGTCGAGGGCTGTTTGGAGAATACGGGAGTCCTTCAAAGCAAACTAAGGTGTCTCAGCCGAAAACAAAGAATCTTCTTAAAGAAATCAAGGTGTCCCAACAGAACTCCAAAGACGGACCCGTGCTTACGCATTTATAACGAACCTGCAAAAGATTATCCAAAATTTTATTTTAAGAAACAATAAAGGCTAGATATACCGGGTGTTCGAAATTAAGCTTTATGGTTTTCTTAAAATTAGGCACTGGGAGGCACATGCAGACCATCTGCGCAAATAAGTTATGTGGCCAGGGGGACACAAAGTGAGATAATAATTATTGCTATCAGCAGCCCAATTAAACAAAGTTGAATAATTACCTTTTTATTGACTGCAGTAAGTGTATGTTCGTATTCAAAAGTTCGAGACAGTCGTGTTCCTACACAGTTTCACTTGGAAGAATTCTTCTAGCATGTCTTGTGCTCCGAGATATCCAACTCCAAATTTTAATTGTCGTTCGCATGATTACGCATGCAAGAGTGAGGATCGGCGCAAAGCTCTTCCTGATGTGACGCGGCTGTTGCGTGCGGCGTTTAGTCTGACAACGGGGCGGAGGCATTGGCAAAGATAATAACTGTCCCCCTTCCCCTCACGGCTGGCGAAATGAAAAAAAAATGTCGCAGTTTCGCCCGAAAGGCGAAGCATCAATTGCGATAGCAAATTAGTAGAGAGTTATTCGGAGTAGGGATAGTAGTTTTGTCGGCTGCATAAACTTGGACACATTCGCTTACTTAACTTTAACAAGCGTGGTGTCAGCGCGCACAAGCAAACATGAATAGATCACACTGAATGACAGCAGACAAAGACTGTCAAAACGCTGGCGGCAACTGCAGCCGCCGCAGTGGGCGAAGGTTCGCGCGGTCTATCCCTTCAACGGAAACTGAGCGGTGAATGCACAGTGCATACAAAGGGTCAGAGCCATGTGGAGATAAGAGACGGTGCGGGCGACGGCCATCGCCGGACAAAGTGCAGAGGAGTTGTGCAGAGGAGAAGTTGTTGGCAGAGAAGCCGCCCCCCTCCCTCCCGTGCTGCCTTCCCGCTTTCCTTGCTTTCGCGTGGGAGATTAAGAGGCCAGTTCCCCTTGCGCCCGGTTGCGAGATAAGCATTTGGTGAAGCAGCACAGCGTCGCCCCGCCTTCCTCCCTCCCTCCCTCCCATACCCCCACGGCCTTTCGCGCAACGGTCGCGTTTGCTTTTTGCCGTGCGTTCGCATCTCCGCGATCGCGGCGCGTCCCCCGCGCGCTTTCACTCGCGCATACGGCGCGCGGCGACGATTTTATCGCCCTTGGGACTTTATACGAACCTCACGGCGACGGCGACGCTGACGGCAGAAATCCGGTTTAAGTGTCCATATAATTGCTATCGCAATAAAAGTGTTGCTTTTTGCGGCACCCGGAGAAGCGGGCCAGCCTGAAGATATAGCCCCATGCGGTTCCGTGCTATGACCGCGTGCTGCAGTCAAATGACTACGTGTGCGAGAAGCACTTCAAGCCGAGGTACGTGACGAAGACGTGGAAGCAGTCTACAAAAGATACGTTCTTGTGAGTGCAACACGAAAGGCGTCTCTGGCAATAGACACCGTGCCGACAAGTTTCTCGACTGCCCTGCTCACTTGACAAAGACAGAGAAAAAAAGAAAGGAGCCTGCGAACCGTTCGCACACTCCTGCCACCAAACGCAGCCGTGTCAGACTGGAAAATGCAACCAGCTTTGAAGAACTTCCGCCAACGGAGATCTCGCAGGCGTGCGATGTGGTCAGTGAGACGGATCAAAGAAGCTGCGTGGGATCTGATGCCACAGTATTCGACAAAACGCCAGTCACAGTGTCAGCGACAAGTCTGATCGAGCAAGTTTTTGAGAATGCCAATAGGCGTTCCTTTCCCAACAACAGCGTGGGCTTGCTACAAGGTTAACGTTGACGGCGTGAGAACAAGCATGTTTCGTGAAGTTTCATGATTAGTGCGGCAGCTGCACAGCCAGATGGTTTCCGCAACTGGCACTAACTACAACTATACTATGCTGCTGCTCCCAGCCACGTCCTCATGAAAAGAGTAATGAGTGTTGACGACAGCTGAACGTAAGTGTAGCTCTGCTGGGTAAACGCACACCCACTGAATACTTCCAACTCCCTTGCAACGTCAGTAGCAGGAAAAAACATTGACATGCTTGTCTGGCAAGTGAGCGAAATTCGCTTGTGTGCGTGGGGGTGCCTCAAACTTAGCTGCTGGCACTTCGCTAAAATTCACTGTTTTATGTGCGACAAGTTAGCGTTAACAAGGGTTGTATACATCACACATTTTTATGCGTAATAAACACCGCTATTGCTTCTCATGTTGGGAACAGCATCGACAGTACGTTTTGCTGCTGTAATACTACGGCTAATACGTTATTTTTGTCTAACTAGGTAAACATTACTTCAACAAACAGAGCTTACTTCTGTCATATTTCAACGCGATTTCACTGTCATATGTTTAAATGCACAACTTGACATGTCCGAATGCGAACCTTCTAGATGATGAATTGAACATATTCAACAGATATAGATGGCTGAATCGTCAAAATCTCGTATTTGTTCGCCGTTTTTAATCTTTTGCGCAAACCGAAGGTTTGCTATGATATTCGCCGTTGATCCTCACTCCTAATCTTTCCCAGTCTAAGAGCTTGAATACTCCTAGGCATGCAGTGAATAGCATTGGAGAGATTGTGTCTCCTTGCCTGATCACTTTCTTGATAGATAACTTTCTACTTTTCTTGAGGAGAACCAAGGTTGCTGTGCAATCGTTGTAGATATATGCCAAGATATTCACGTATGCCTCCTGTACTCCTTGATTACGCAATGCCTCTATGAATGCTGGTATCTCTACTTAATCAAAAGTCTTTTCATAATCTATGAAAGCTATATAGAGAGGTTGATTGTACTCCGCAGATTTCTCTATTACCTGATTGATGACATGGATATGATCCATGGCAGAATATCCCTGCCTGAAGCTATCCTGTTCTCTTGGTTGGCTGCAGTCAAGTGTTGCCCTGATTCTATTGGAAATTATCTTGATGAATATTTTATACAATACTGAAAGCAAGCTAATCGATCTATATTTATTCAATTCTTTAACGTCCTCCCTTCTTATGGGTGAGTATAATGTTGGAGTTCTTCCAGCTTTCTGGTACACTTGAAGTCGTGAGGCATTGCGTATAAAGGGCCGCAAGCTTTTCAAGTATCATATCTCCTCCATCCTTGATTATATCGACTGTTATTCCATCTTCTCCAGCAGCTTTTCCCCTGGTCATGTCTTTCAAGGCCATTCAAACTTCATCGCTAGTTATAGAAGGGGCCTCTGTATCCTGTTCATCACCACTTCGAATGAAAGTAGCTTGTCTGCTCTGTGTACTGTACAGGTCAGTATAGAATTCTTCCGCTGCTTTTACTATGTCATCGAAATTGCTGATGATATTACCCTGCTTACCTTTCAGTGCTTACATTTTGCCTTGTCCTATGCCAAGTTTTCTTCTCACTGATTTCATGCTGGGAACATATTTTACTGCTTCCTCAATCTTTTCCACGTGATAATTTCGAATATCCCTTACGTCGGATATCCTCCTTAATACATCTTCGTCCACCTCAATCGACCTTAATCCAGTGTAATCCGCCTTAATGCACCCTAATCTACTCGAATACTCGCTAATCCTCCTTTATCTATCCTAGTCCACTTTAATCCACCCTAATCCTCCTTCATCGACATTAATCCATCCTAATCCTTCTTAATACAACTTAATCGACCTTAAATCACCCTAATCCACCTTAATCTACCCTAATCCAATCACTATTCAATCATTAACTTTGCTAATTGTCACATGATATATTCTGTATCTGACAACACTACCTCGAAACAGATCTAGGGCTTTAGAGTTAAAACTTATTTTACTTGTTGGTGCTGAACGTCACATTCGTTACATCCTATAAAGGAAGTTCATTGCAGACCCCGGCATAAAATACTTTCGTGTTAAAAGAACAGCTATATTTATCATATTCGTAGGCGCCAGATACACTACTTCCAGCGTTGCTGGCTTCCGTATCTGAAAGCCTGCGCGCCGCTTTTGGAATCCTACAGTCCTTCCGCGACTATGCTCGCCTACTAGTATTTCATATAGCAGGGTAACATTACGTAACTGAGTCAAACGTCCGTGGCCAGAGCCCATGGCTGTTGCATTGAGGATCTACCTTGTTCTCACCGGCCTTCCAGGTGAAGTTGACCGAGTGCACTCCCGAGGGGATCACGGGCAGGTACTTCTCGAAGTTTGGGTCAAGGATGTACGGAAGCACCACGCCGTCCAGGATGGCGAAGATCTCCATAGGGAACCCTGCGTGACACCGACATTGAGAAAATTTTTTAGCCTACCGAGTACGTTTTTTGTGTATTCAAAAAAATGTATCTCTACAGTTATCATCATCATCATCATCATAAGCCTATATTTATGTCCACTGTAGGACGAAGGCCTCTCCCTTCTTCCTGTTAAAATTACAATTTTACTTTATAATACTTTAAAGTTGCCAGTTGTGCAATACTGTAATCTCGTCTGTGGCACTACTAGCAAGGTAAACCTTATGAAATTGCATTTGCTCCAGAAAAGAGCAGTGCCATACATTGCCAATGTCCCTCGTTTATTTTCTACGACAAATCTGTTCTGAAAGTTTAAAATCTTGCCTGTATTCTCTTTACACTGTCGTTTAATTTTGAGCTACAGGTCATATTTGAAGTCTCAGAAATCTATTGTGTTTTCTCTGGCCGATTTAAAAGCGAACCGTAGCATCCGTGATACTAGGCATAAAGAGGAATGACACGTCCGCACACCTCGGACGAATTACGATAAACAATCATGAACACATACAGTACCCATTCTACTTAATCAACCCGCACAGCAAGGTTTTGATCCTTTAAGCAACTCCAATAATGAAATAAAACTATTCTGCCAGTTATGCCAAATAAACTAGTATCTCATAAAAGTTTTGTTCATATATTACAGTCATGAGTGCGTGTTAGCACACCTGTACATACGTGTATATAGATCTGTTTGCATTGCTTGTGCATATGGTATGTATCTGCATGTGTGTATATATTGTCACGAGCAATGGAAAAGACAAAGACATTGTAGTTGGGCTGGGTGAGAGGCTCTCTTGTCGGACTGAAACCTGCTGGAACCTGTGCGCTCTGTGCAGTCTTGACTAGGCAAGCGCTAGCCGTTTACGGTTAATTAAATACTCCCCGTAACATCTTTTTGGTGGAGGTTGCGGGCTCTATTCCACCCTGCCCTGGATCTTCGGAGCGGACGCCACGTTTCTCCCGCCTCCATGGCCGAAGACAGTACGCAGTCATCGCAGCCCGCGCCCGCGGCGCCGGCAACCGTGGTCCTTTCGGAGCCCCTCGACCCTGGCACGTTTTGCGGCACGGACAACAACGACGTCGACGATTGGCTCCTATTGTACGAGCGCGTCAGCAAGCACCACAGGTGGGATGAGACTCTAATGCTTGCCAACGTCATTTTCTACCTACGGGGCACGGCTCGGGTGTGGTTTAACACGCACGAACTTACAAGTTGGGACCTATGCAAGGAGAAGATGCGTGCATTGTTTGGCCGATCGGCCGCGCGCCAAATGACCGCCCGGCACGAGCTGGCGGCCAGAGCTCAGACGTCCACGGAGTCGTACGTCGCATACATCCAAGACGTACTAGCCTTGTGCCGTACCATTGACAAAGATATGCCAGAGACAAGGTTGGCCACGTGTTGAAAGGCATAGCTGGCGATGCCTTCAACATCCTCATGTGTAAGAACTGCACCACGGTTGACTCCATTATCACAGAATGCCGGCGGTTTGAACAAGCAAAAAGCAGGCGGATTACTCAGCGCTTTAACAGACTCCCGAATACAGCTGCGACCTCCTCGTGCGATGATCCCGTGACGCCCCCTCCATTCTCGCCGCCTAACAACTTGGCCAGGATTGTTCGCCAGGAGCTCGAAGCCATGGCTCCAGCCACTTATCAGGCACCTGCTCACGACCGTTTGGCGACAATATCTCTCATTCAGGCCGTCGTACGTCAGGAGGTTGCCAATATGGACCTCGTATTTCCACAAGCCCCCAGTTACGCCCCTCCGCCCATGTGCGCTTCCGGTCCTTCCCTGACACCACACCGCCCCAATTGTTTTGCTGCCACTTCCGCTCCCCGGTTCACACCCCGCTACCGCAACCCTTCTGAGTGGAGGACGCCTGACGATCGACCAATCTGTTTTTCTTGCTCTCGCATCGGCCACATTTCACGCCACTGCCGCAATCGTCGGAATTACCGACCAAGTTTCCCCGGTGACCGCCGCCAAGATCGTGGCCCGTACTACAGCACATCTTTTCTTGACGACCAACTTCCGGCCCGTGATCCTCACCGTCTTTCTTCGCGCTCAGAATCGACCTACGTCGATATTGCCGTAAAAGGACACTGGTCCAGCCGATCGCCGTCACCTCAGAGTCGCCAGTCGCGCTCCCCTCAACGCCGCCGCTCTCCTTCTCCGGCTTCCTCTGGACACCACCCGGGAAACTAGCCAGTGCAGCTCCGGGAGGTGAGGCTGCATTGACGACAAGGACCGCAAAACCTCTATCGACCCCTACTTCAAGACGCAATTTGCTCAATGTTCTCGTCGCCGGCGTGCCCGTTACTGCTCTCATCGATACTGGCGCCCACATATCTGTTATGAGTTCTACGCTCCGACGCCGCCTACGCAAAGTGCTGACACCTGCCGTCTCTCCTACGGTGCGAGTAGCTGACGGCACCCGAACACCTGTTCTTGTATGTGCACTGCCCGCGTTACTGTTGCCGCCCCCCACACTTCAGTTCTCTTCGCTGTTCTCGACGCTTGCCCACATGATGTCATTCTTGGCATTGACTTCTTGAGCTCCCACTCTGCCCTCATCGATTGTTCTTCTTGCATTTTGCGGCTCGAACTGCCATTGTGTCCTGATGACACCGCATCAGGTAACGCTCGCCTACGTTCCCTGGAGTTTCTACGACTACCCGCGCAGGGTAGTCGTAGAAACGTGTCACCGTTTCCCCCAGTCCCTGATGGTGATTATGTGGTCGCTCCCCTCACAGATCTTATCCTCTTGCGCAACATCGCACTTCCCCATACCGTAGTGCTTATTGCCAACAACAAAACGTTGCTTGCAGTCCTCAACTTTTCTACTTCGACCCATGTTCTTCCTCAAGGAATTTCACTAGCCGAACTGTCACCTTTGGAAGAATGTACTGTTTCTGCATTCGCTGCTGACGCTGAGACCGCGACGCAACCTGCCATACCGGCGCCAACCCAGGCACTTCTGGACAAAATGATATCGCCCGACCTCTTACCATCCCAAAGTGAAGCACTCCGTGGTGTCCTACTTTCGTACCTTGACATATTTGATGTTGCGAACAGTCCACTAGGACGTACACATGTAGTGGCCCACCGCATCGACACTGGAGACGCCAGCCCCCTTCACAAGCACCCTTACCGAGTATCAAACTCTGAGCGCCAAGTCATCCAAAAGGAGGTAGATAAAATGCTTGATAAAGATGTTACAGAGCCTTCCTCTAGCCCTTGGGCATCCCCTGTAGTGCTTGTGAAAAAGAAGGACAACAGCTGGCGGTTTTGCGTCGATTATCGCCATCTCAATCGGGTAACGAAGAAGGATGTGTATCCTCTCCCACGAATTGATGATGCTCTCGATTGCCTCTATGGTGCCAAATATTTCTCGTCGCTAGATCTCCGCTCGGGATACTGGCAAATTGCCCTCGATGACCGCCACCGCGAGAAGACCGCATTCATCACACCCGACGGCCTCTACCAATTTAAGGTTATGCCTTTTGGGTTGTGTAATGCTCCTGCAACTTTTGAACGCATGATGGACACTCTTCTACGCGGTCTGAAATGGTCGATCTGTCTTTGTTATCTGGACGACGTCATCGTTTTCTCGCCCAGCTTTGATAGCCACCTCCCTCGTCTGTCAGCCATTCTCGACATCTTTCGCCGAGCCGGCCTCCAGCTCAATTCATCTAAGTGTACCTTTGGGCGCCGCCAGATCAAATTACTTGGACACTTAGTCGACGCTACTGGTGTCCAACCGGACCCTGACAAGGTCCGTGCCGTCCGCTAGTTCCCGGTTCCACGGTCCACGCAAGAAGTACGCAGCTTTCTTGGGCTCTGCTCCTACTTTCGCCGTTTTGTTCTCAACTTCGCGGACATTGCTCGACCCCTCATGGACCTACTCAAAAAGGATGCGGCCTTTTCTTGGGGCGCGGACCAAGCGTCTTCCTTTGCGTCGTTGATTTCTGCCCTCACTACACCACCTGTGCTGGCTCATTTTGATCCGGCTGCTAGAACAGAACTTCGCACCGACCCAAGCGGCCATGGCATTGGTGCTATCCTCGCCCAAACACAGAACGGAGCCAATCGTGTGATAGCGTATGCTAGTCGTCTTCTGTCACAGTCGGAGAAGAATTACACCATTACTGAGCGGGAGTGCTTAGCTCTCGTCTGGGCTGTCGCGAAATTCCGTCCGTACCTATATGGACGGCCGTTCGTGGTCATAACAGACCATCATGCGCTCTGCTGGCTCTCAACACTCAAACACCCCACAGGGAGGCTCGGCCGTTGGGCATTACGATTACAGGAGTACACGTTCTTGGTAGTGTACAAATCTGGCAAGTTACACAATGACGCCGATTGCCTCTCCCGCCATCCCGTTAAACCATCCGACTCCACTGAAACGGACCCCGACACCTATGTCTTGGCGATAACAGACTTCACCCATGTGGCCGACGAACAACGTCGAGATCCATCTTTGCTCTCTCTTATTGACCGTCTGCAAATGGGCACCCTTGACCCTTCCCTCAACATGTTCTTGCTTCAGGATAACGTTCTTTACCGCCGCAACATGCACCCCGACGGCGCAGAACTCCTGCTCGTTGTCCCGCATCATCTGCGCAGGGATGTCCTCATCCAGTTTCATGACGCCGCCACTTCCGGACACTTAGGCGTCTCCAGAACTTATGATCGCATACGACGACGTTTTTTTCTGGAAGGGCCTTTATCGGTCCGTTCGCCGCTACGTAACATCTTGTGACCTGTGTCAGCGTCGCAAGAAACCTGCGACTCTACCTGCTGGTCTCCTTCAGCCAATTAACGTTCCAGCCGAGCCATTTTATCGAGTGGGCCTGGACTTGCTGGGTCCTTTTCCAATTTCCACGAAAGGCAACAAATGGATTGCAGTCGCTACTGATTATACCACTCGATTTGCAATTACTCGAGCGTTGCCAACCAGCTCCGCCACAGACGTAGCCGACTTCCTACTGAACGACGTCATCCTCCAACATGGTGCTCCACGTCACGTACTCACAGATCGCGGTCGCTGCTTCCTGTCTCGTGTGGTTGACGATCTACTTCGATCATGTGCTACTCATCACAACTTCACAACCTCATATCACCCTCAAACTAATGGACTCACCGAACGCTTAAACCGTACACTGACCGACATGCTTTCCATGTACGTTTCCGATGACCACCATGATTGGGACGTTGCGCTCCCGTTCGTCACATTTGCATACAACTCATCGCGTCATGAAACTGCCGGCTACTCACCCTTCTATCTTCTCTTTGGACGCCATCCCTTATTACCCTTTGACACCTTGCTCCCTTCAGATCCGGCCTCCACGTCCACGACTTGCTATGCGCAAGATGCCATCACGCGTGCGCTCGTCGCGCACACAGTAGCCCGCGCTCGGCTCACGTCATCGCAGACCGCACAAAAGGCCATCTACGATCGTCGACACCGGGTACTGATTTTCCACCGGGCTCTCTCGTCCTTCTCTGGCTCCCATCTCGTCGTGTCGGCCTGTGTGAAAAGTTAATGTCGCGGTACGTCGGACCCTACCGCGTGCTGCTCCAAGTGACTCCTGTCACCTATGAGATATCTCCCATGGCATCCACCTCATCGACTGCCGCACCGCGAAGTGACATCGTACATGTTTCCCGCCTCAAACTTTACAACTGTGATAATCCATTTTGATCACAACAAGCACCGGGACGGTGCTTCATCGGCAGGGGATAATGTCACGAGCAATGGCAAAGACAAAGACATTGTAGTGGGGCTGGGTCAGAGGCTCTCTTGTCGGACTGAAACCTGCTGGAACCTGTGCGCTCTGTGCAGTCTTGACTAGGCAATCGCTAGCCGTTTACGCTTAATTAAATACTCCCCGTAACAATATGTATAAATGCGAAATTGTATGTGTATATAGGTATGCATGTTTTTGTGTAATTTTATAGCTTTTTTTAGAAACACTAGTTGGTTTAGATGCACGCGAGCCGCAGTTCTTCACACAAGATGACAATAGCTTATTTGAGAATAAAATAATGAATGTTCACCATCAACCTCGTCCTTTAGATAAAACCGGTTCAACATTAACCGTAACAGTTGTGTGGTGGAAGTGCTGGGTACTTCGACCAAGACGACGGAGCTGCTGCAGCAAGTGCCACGTCGAAGCCGACGCCTCGCTCGTCTGCCTCCGACACCACTTGAGATCCCTATGTCCCACAGCGGCGACCAACAGCCTTCTCTGGCTGATCCAGTGCGAACAACCGGCACCTGGATGCATCAGATGGAACCCCGCCCTTTCCCAGGAAAATTCAGCGAGGACGTGGAGGAATGGCTCACCCACTACAAGCGTGTGAGAAAGTACAACGGCTGGAACTCCGCGGCTCAGCTCGACAATGTCGTTCTGTTCCTCATAGACACTGCGCTAGTGTGGTTTCAGAACCATGAAGATTTCTTCACAACGTGGGACAGCTTCGTTACTGACCTTACAGAGTGCTTTGGCGATTCCACGATGAAAAGGAAGCGGGCGGAGCAGACATTGCTTCAGCGCGCTCTAGTCCCAGGTGAGACCTGTACTACGTAGATAGAGGCGATCCTGAAGCTTTGCAAAACGGTCAATCCTCGAATGTCCGAAGAGGACAAAGTTGGACACCTTCTCAAAGGCAAAGGCGAGGATGTTTATAATTATTTAATCGGAAAGGAGAGTGTCGCCTCGGTCGCCGACCTCATCAAGCATTGCCGCACATTTGAGGCCTTGAAGCTGCGCCGTATCACGTCAAAGTTCGGCAGGTTAGCAAATGTCACAACGGTGGCAAGCATTGACGATAACGACAACTGCAGTTTTCAATTTGATCTTGCGGCAACTATAAGGCAACTTGTCCGCGAAGAACTTGAACGACACAGCACAGGGACGGATGTCGAACAGCTTGGTTGCGCTTCCAACCAACCTCTAGAACATGCATCTGCTGTGTCGGCATTGTCTGCCATGCCAGGCGTTGCAGACTGTCGAGTCGATCAGCTGCGACAGCATCGTCGTTCCTCTCCCGACGACATGACGCACGATCAACGCACTCGTCGAGCTACCACTCCGAATCGGCCTTCGGCAGATCGCGTTTATTAATCGCAACGTCCCAGGGTTGACCCCGAGGCTTACAACGTCGGTCGCGCATCGCCTGTGTGCTACAGCTGTGGCGCCTCAGGACACATCGCTCGTTTTTGTCGCCGGCGCCGACAGACAACAACATATGGCCCACCACCAGCTTGGCCTAATTTTGAACGTGACAGTTATGGCGACCGCTGGCCGACGGACCCTGATACCGCAAACACCACAGGCGCGCCACGCCGGAATACCTTCCGTTAGTATAGTAGACGGAGTGGCTCGCCAGCTTCAGACCGCGGCCTGACGCCCCCAACCAGTCGCCAACAACGTTCACCGTCACCACGTCGACGTGCTACGTCACCACTGCCGTCGGGAAACTAGCCGGCGCGGCCGATGGAGGTAAGGTCACCGGACAGTCTGCGTCTCTGCGAAATACTCCTTGCCTATTATGATGGTGAAGAACAAAGTGCGTAAGTTAATTGATAGTGTACCTGCAACAGCATTAGTGGATACTGGTGCTACCGTTTCCGTCAAGAGTGTGACTTTCAAAGAGAGGCTGGGTCGGAAAGTTAGTTCCCGTGGAATGATGGTGTGACGTTTCGTGGTGTCAGTGGAGAGTGCCTTATTCCCCTTGGTATTTGTGTTGCGAGTGTTTTACTTGGCGGGCAAGGTCTTAAAACAGAATTTCTCGTGCTACCGCGGTGCATACATGATGTGAATCTCGGGATTGACTTTCTTCAGGATTGTGGTGCTTCCTTCCGTTAAATTACCTTGAGTAGCGCGCTTCTCGCCACCCTTGCTGACACAATCTTTACCAGAGAAAAACTATTGTGTTGTTCGAACGATTTGCTGCTACCGCCTTGGTCGCTGTCACGTGTCCCTGTCAATGTCGCTTGCTGCCGAAACTGTTCATCGTTTGACGCGCAAATCCAGCCACTAACGTCGAGCTGCGCAAAGAAAGATTTACTTGTGCCACGTTCTCTCGTGAGGTAGTGAATGGCGCCTCACATTTTGTGGCTTTCAATTGTTTCTGCGTCACTGCTGTTCTGCCCCGCGTGATATGAAGCTCGCTGAATTTGACGAGATTACGTACAGCTCCATTACTTTAGGCAGGTCCACCGCTAAGCTACATTGACACTATACTACCGTTTGACTTTCACAGCGCGTACTCTGGTGCCAAGACGCTTGGTCTTGCCGAGGAAGCACGGCGTATTGCACGTCTTCGTACTGTGGCATGGCAACAACCGATCGAAAGAGCGCTATGACAGCAGACACCAGTCTGTCTCATACGCCTAAAGGAGACTTTGTGTGGTTGTGGACCCCGCAACGTAAACGTGGTTTATGCGAAAAGTTTTACCCCAGTACACGGGCCCATTCGTCGTTGCAGATCGCTTGAGTGACTTGACGTACGTGGTGGCACGCTTGACGTCAGCTAGTCGTCGGTCTAGCCGGACCCAGTTAGTACATGTTGCTCGTCTTAAGCGGTTTCACCCACGCTTTCCGAGTGATTTGGACTTGCCCAGCGGGCTTCGTCTGGCAATCGGGGATTGCTACGGCATGAGCCGGGCAAGGAGAAGAGGAGGAAGTCGTTAGCTGGCGCCCCCTCTGGATGCCATCTTTACTTCACCATCAACCTCGTTCTTTAAATAAAGCCGGTTCAACATTAACCGTAACAATATATTATTTCTTTTAACTTCACGGGAAACAAGTCGCGACGGTCGTGAAAGAGTTCCTAGAGATTTTGGACAAGTTTAAAGAAAGATAACGGAAGTGATCAACCCATTTAAGATTTTCGTCAAATATTACGCCAAGAGATTATATTACTTACGATTTCGATGGCGCAGTCTCCAATGAGCAGTGGGATCGATAGCGTAACATATCGTAACATTCATCGATATCGTAACGCGTTCAGCGGTTAAATCATATGTACTACACTACTTGCGAACTTTAGATGCGTCATTTTGTTCCAATTCTGCCCGTTGACACTGCTGATAAAAAAAAACGCAAAAAAAGCAGCCGGATCATAATGTAGTCACCTACGACGTGCCCTATCGCAATGAGAATGGCTTAATTCACGTTCTTGTTCCAAGTATTGTACTGTTCGTGCGCACGAGAGTTCAGAACGCTGGCGTCGAATATGCCAGCGGTCTGAACAGTTGAGTTACGTTTCTTGCCTTCATTGCAAATAAGAATAAGCATCAGAGATGGCGCACATATTCTCCACACTCCGACGCACAAACACATTTTCCTTGAACCTGAGCACTCGATACTTATATCTCAAGACCACCTGCCATCACCGGCTACTTTAGTGCCATTGTATTTCGCGCAGTGGTGCTCGCGGTTTCGAGGAGCATAAATCTCCGAAGATTCCAGCAGACTGCAGTCTTCTTGCTCTGCACTGCGCTTCGTCAGTGTCGTTGATATGTATGTATGTAGGTATGTATGTATGTATGTATGTATGTATGTATATGTATGTATGTATGTATGTATGTATGTATGTAGGTATGTATGTATGTATGTATGTATGTATGTATGTATATATATATATATATATTGTAGCGAAGAAGACTGCGCCCTGTGTGACTGGCGCGCCCTGTGTCGACTAATGCCAGTGTGACGACTCCTTCAACAGATACTTCGATTACGTTCGTCGGAAGAGAGCGAGGCCTTGTGTGGTTCGACTGGAACGCAGTTCTCGCCTCTTGAACTGCGGTAGCTAGTTTTCCTGCTCCGATGGGGCCGGACGCCGCCGCATGGGCGAAAGTGAGCGGCGACGAGGGGATGGCGAGCGACGATCACGGGCAGAAGGAATGACGTTGCGCGTGGACGGCAAGTGCGAATCACGTGGCGGCGACAAGGACGAAGCTGGCGAAACGTAGGAGGAGACAGGTTGGTCATGACCCTGAAGCCATAAGCGACGGCGACAGAGCCGTGCCACGTGACCAGGGATATATATATATATATATATATATACTCATACAGGGTGTTCCAGCGAACACTTTCAAAATTTATTAAGGTTGCCTGTGGCAGATAGCCCAATTCTAGTTAATGAGCTGGTCTACTCGAAGAGGCGGACATTACTTGCACAAAAAAATGAAATAAATAATTGACTAATTAATAAAAAAATCACTAATTAGGTTTTTAACTAATTACCTGATGGCCCATATTGCAATTTACAAATTGTAGCCGTGGAGGTCGCAAGGCGGATTCACTGAGAAAGAATTCTCAGGATGATACCAGTTTCGAGATATTAATTCCCGAACTTTGCGGAGAAATGCATTGGCGTTCCAGTTAATTTTGTGCTTCAACGCATAAAGCGACGTTTGTTAAGAACCTAACTGGAACGCCAATGCATTTCTCCGCAAAGTTCGGGAATTAATATCTCTAAACTGGTGTCATTCCGAGAATTCGTTCCAAGTGGATCCGCCTTGCGAACTCCACGGCTTCAATTTCTAAATTGCAATATGGGTCATCAGGTAGTTTAGTTAGAACTTAATTAATGAATTTTTGTTAATGATCGATTATGCATTTCATTTTTCTTGTGCAGTAATGTCCGCCTCTTCGAGTAGACCAGCTCATTAACTAGAATTGGGCTATCGCCACAGGCAACCTTAAATAAATTTTGAAAGTGTTCGCCGAAACACCCTGTATATATATATATACGGCGAGAGCATCGCACGCTTACACCTGCGGACAGATGTTTTTTTTTTCATCCGTTTTCATTTCCATTAATTTATCTGTTCGTTAATTCAATTACTACGCGCAAGCAATTTCCCCTATGTTGTTCTTGGTGTCATTGTTTGTTGGCTTCTTATGATATAATTAATAAAAAATCGTGTCCCTCGGTTCCCTTTCTTCTCGTTCATTACATAACGAGGGCTCGAATCCGGCAACATTGAGGCCTTCAGATAGCATATGTGGGTTTATTGACCAGTTGCCATCACCCAAAAAGGTCACGTGCTCGTGACGTCTGCGGCAGAAAGGATGTTCCACATCCGCCCATAAGTTTGTGAGTGGTGGCGCTGCCTAACACTCCCAGGCTTAGTTTAG